>NC_087521.1:9616042-9636042 GCF_963921805.1 Phalacrocorax carbo | reverse complement strand
AGACTTTTCCCCAAGGTTAAATTTAATGTCTTGATTGCACATATTCCCAGAAAATAAATGGTTCAATTGCAGCAAGCAGTTTTAGTTTGGTTCATCTAAATTCTAAAAGTGAAGTTCACGCACCTTTACTAAAATCATCAGCAAAAATGAGATAGTTCAGTTTTAGTACTAAATCATACTCCACACAGTATTGCGCTTCCAGGAGCTACATCATTCTACAGTAACTATTTCATTCATCTGGTATTGTTACAGAGTGTAAATCAGGATTCATAAATGATCAGTTTGTATCCTTTGGGAGGGAGGGATTACATGTAAATAATCCCTTTAATGTACCCATCGCCTCTAAGCATTTCACACAGCAATAAATTGGTAAACTGAATTTGAGCAATTAAGAAATTAAATGAAACTAATAAAATGTGTATTTTAATATTTCTTGATGGTTATTTGGGGATTAGTGAATATGAAAACAGCCGCTCTCCTTCTGCATGAAGGTATACTGAAGCACTTTGATAAACTCTATCTGTCAGCTTTTCACTCCTGTATTTCAATCACAACTCCTCTTCTGAAATCCTTCAGCATATCTTTCATTCCATGGTTGCATTATTAACTACCTTAAACTATGAAGTCCAAGTACCCATTTCAAATACAAGTACTCATACATCCCATAGTGAATGGTAACAAGAAAAACTACCTCAGAACATGCTACATATAAAATTATTAACTCCAAATGTTTGAGACGGGGAAGGCTCCATGACAACCAGAGCTTTGCTTCACTCCTTTCCACTCCACGCCCACCTGCTTCCACCTCCCCAGAAAAAAGGCATGGTTCAAGGGCAGCTTGGGCAGAAGTGAAATGAGAAAGCACACGAGCAGGAATAAACTGCTCTAATAGCTGAAATACAGAAATGTACAGGCTTTATAGGGCAGGACATTTAGCAGACACAGACCTTGGCTACCTTTACTCGCCTTTAGGAAACAAGCATCTGAGTATCTGAGGAGCTAATGGTGAAGCAAAGTAAGGGAAATTACAGCATGCTATCTATGACAAGTACTTTGTAAGGCGCAATGGTAAGGTTCATAACCACTGTAACTGAGCCCATGGAAACAGAATTCTAGTTGCTCAAATTGGCATTTTTCATACATTCATTTAAAACAAACCAAAACCAAGAGGATTTTAAAAATAATGTTATTGTCATTCATTCCTTCATTCTTGTTACAAGATGTTGCAAATAAACCTGTATGTTCTCAGGGTATGGAGGGGTTAATGACAACAGTGCTGTAAACATGAAAGATGAAACAAAAATGCAATAATATTTTCCTTTTCTGCATATGGTTTATCAGAAGAGCTATGATCTAATTTGTTCTTACTGCCAATCTTGAGCCGAACTCAAGATAATTCAAAATGATGCTATGACCCAGCTATGCTATGGACTAGTATGGCAATAACAACAAAAATCCCTGAGAAAATCATTGCAACCTTGGGTGACAAAAATAGAGAGAAGCCATGAACAACCTAATACCCAGAAGTGGCAGTTTAATAGCATGTTCAGTTCAGCACGTAGTCTAAAAAATACAGACTCTAAAAGGAAATATCAGACTTTGAGAAGACCCTATATAATTGCACAGGTTGGGCCTTGTCATTAGCCAATTTACTCTTCCTCAGATTTACAGCTCTGAGTGTAAAAAAATCTTTGGCATGAGGTGGAGACTTAGGACGTCTTTTTTTCAGCCTTTAAATTAATTTATTTTGTACTCATTGAAAGTCAATTCAGTAGCACTCGCTGAGTTTTGGGCTTCTTTTTGTTGCTGAGAGAGCTGCCTTTTCAGGGCTTTACAACTCAAAAAAAGCACTAAGCATGTGCTTAACATTAAACATGTGCTGAAGTTTCCTCAAGGTAAATGGGATACAAATGAAAGTTTGGCTATTTTGCTTAATACAGATGATCTCTGCACCCCTTAACTGTTCTGTTGCCGCTGCCACTTACAACTTAGAGAGAGATGTCAGTTTTGTAGGATATGGATTGGATTATTTTAAACTAATCCCTGCAGATAGAAAAGAGTTCATTGTGAGGAGGAAAAAATGCCTGATAATGCCGCCTCTGCAAGTGTCTTGGGTGGATGGAAGAAAGTGGGAGAAAACCCCAAGGTACTCTAGCTGACAGTGTAGCCACGCAACTTATATTTTACTTCCATAATCATTTATAAAAACACAGCAAATGAACAGCACTGAGCAGCTTGTGTTCCTGTCATAATGTATAACCTCTCAGTACTTCATGTACAATAATACCTCCATGAAAATCAAGCTGTATTACTTCTGCTTCTTTGTACAACACTTTGCATGACTAAGAGCAGCAAGTGACAACACGTTCTCCAGTAACTGAGATTGATTATTGGTGCTTCAGCACATCCATAATCATGATCCATGCAGCACGGAGAGATGGAATTATTTTCATACAGTGCCCTGATTGGTAGAAAAAACTTTTCTAACTGAACTGAATATGTATAGGAGGCGTGCAATATGCTCTAGAGGAATGAGTATTGTGCTAGCTGTCAAAAGGTCTCTAGCTATACTCCTGCGTTGCGTCGCTCTGAGCAAGATGAGTCATGCATGCTGACTGCATTTGCTACTCTTCAGTCACAGTGGTCACCACTATAAAGAACGTAAATTTACCAGTGGTTACGATTCTGTAGCATGAGATACTATTGGTTTACTATTAACAATAGTGAGAGTCTGAAAGAATCATGAGAATCGAGTGTGGTACGTGATGGAAAGCATGGCCACAGTAGGTCAGGATTTTATTTCAGTAACATTGGTTTTACAGCTGTTTAACTGTACTGACTTCAAAAGAATTGCTGCAGATTGTTGCTAATGAAGTGACTGCGGAGTGTGGACCTCTGATTCTGCTTACAGCAACAGGAAACTGCAGATTCTTTAGAAGAAAAACTGGTTAGCAATTTTTTCTTTTCTTTTACATTGTATTAGACAATACTTTTTTTTAACATTGTTTCCAAAATTCTCAGAGGACTTAATCCTTTAAAGAAGCCACTGTTATGCAAAAAAATCCTTGAAGTTTTAAAAACATCTGAGATATTAGCATTTCATATTTGGTAACTTTGCAGTTTGGTGAATAATGTAATGATTTTGAAGTTCATGTGACTTTTCTAAATCAGAATCATCACATCCTGCTGGATAAATGGAAACAAGGATTAATTTGCCTTTTCAAACAGGCACATCAAAAGCCTTTGCTATTCTCCCTGTACTGAGCAATATTGTCTAACTGTGGCATTACTGCAACAACAAAAGTTAGTGCTAGAGTAAATCTCATTTGATTAAATGGATAAACAGTACTTTGAGGTTGTGGAAATGGACAGTGCACTCTAAACTCCGTAATGATTAAGGAGTGATTAAAGAGTGAATAATTAAATACTTTGTAAGGTGAAATATGGTGACAAATACCTCAGCAACAGAAAAAGCAGTAATATACGTATGCCGTATTGAATTTTTCTGTAATAGGATTAATACACCAAATTGTGGATAGTTGAATAAGCATTTATATTATCCGTTTTCTGCTTATTTCATGTTTCTTTAGATACTAAGCTCCACATAACCCAGCAAGGAAGATTAGAGATGAAGTATGGAACACAATATGATAATCACCACACTGTACTACAGTTTATAAAATAATACATCAAGACGACAGTGAAATACAATGTGATGTGGTAACACAATTAGAATAGTTTTTCCGCTGGACCAATGGGTATTACAGCTCCCTCTTCATAACTTTTACATATCACAGGATTCTGCTGAATATTGAACTGCTTTGGCAGAAACACTATGGTCTTCCCCTATCCATCTTACTTAAATTTTAGTTCATGTATCTGAAGGACAGACATAGAAATTGAAAACCCGTCTGAATACAGTTGTGTATATACTAGTAGACAAAGGAGACAGAAAAATTTCTGTTAAATAGTGAAGCGGACAGACTAAAAAGTCTTCCAATTACTGTACACACATACATATATCTATACAGCAGCACGTAACTCATTTAGCACAGGTTAATAAAAAAAAATCCATGAAATTACAGCAATTTTCATTAAATTGTTGACATCAGTGGAGGCACTTTCAATTTAGACCAGTGTAGGAATACAGAATGAGATTCAAATTTACCTTTCAGGAAACATTATAGGAAAAGTCTTTGCAGTGTCTCCCCAAAGGCCAGGGTCAACTTTTCAAAAGCAGCCTTTGATTCTGGATGCTCAGCCTGAGACAGCTCTTTTGAAAATTTTGCCATGGATATAAAATCCTTAATACCTTTATGTTAGGCAGCTATCAACTAGAGATTTTTCCTACTGGGATGGGGTGGGGGCTTGTAGCCTTCTGCAGCTGACATAATGTGGCACATAGTCTATCAGGAGCAGGTATATGCAAGGCAGCTAACAGTAGCACTGGGTATTAAACAGAGATCTTTGGACACCTGCTTTTGCTCAGCTCAGCTCCCATTTTCTCTCATACCTTTGTTTTTATTTTTCTTCATCTTGTACAGAGATTGCCCATGGCAGTTCTTTGCAACCCTATATAACCTGAGAAGGAAGGAATTAAAGTTCTTTGTACAAGCCTCTATGACCCTGTGCCAGGCTGGAAGGGGACCCTTTCCAATGTCCTAAGGATCTTGCAGTCTAAACCTTGAGTGAAACTGCAGTTTTGTGGGAGGAGGCCTCTAAATTAAGTTACATGCTGTTATAGCTTCTGTGTTTAAGAGCGTATCGGGATGTTTTGATCAGGTACCTAGAAGGAAATTGGGGTACTGGCTAAAAGCTCAATTTTCACAGCTTTCTCAAACTACTTTCTAAAACACATTTGCATTTTACAAAACTGAGTAACAGAAGAAACGGTTGTGCTTTTCCTTTGGGAAAGAGGAGACATTTTTCATTCACTTTTCCTTAAATCACTGTGGAAAATATTCCCAGAACTCCTATCAGCTTTTTTGTTTAAATGATTATTCTTTTTGCATTTGAAGCCAGCCCATTCTCTTTCTCAAGTCATTCACATGTTTCTCTACCTCCCATCTCAAATTCTCTCTTTCCTTCAGTCTCCTTCTGTGTCCCTCTGGAAAATTCCATCCTTTTTTGTTGCTACCCAGAACTGGAGGTCACTCCAAGTTTGAAAGCCGCAAAAGACTTATGTGGGTGTGGGAGCAGAAAAATATTACTACATTCAAACTTAACAGCTGAAATGCTAGAGCAGAAGATAACTGCCAAGACGTTTCGCTTCAGTTTTCTGAAAGACAAGGAAGACAGGAAAATAAGAGCAAATAGAAAAGCAAAGCCTGAAACTGCAGAGAAAGGCCAGAGTTATACATGATGCAAACAGTTAGATATTGTCTGCAAATAAATGCCGCCTTCTTAAAAGTCATCAGCCATATTGATCACTTAGGTATTAAGAGTAATACTTTCCACAGTCAGATTATTACATGATTCACAAAGGTGCTGGTAAAGAGGGACACGCTGACTGTTCTGGCTATTGTTACAGCTACTTTTGTGCTCTTCCCTCAATGCTAAATTAGCCACCTACCCACGGCTCTAGACCCTCAACATCGTGTACTGCATAAATATGCTCGGTTGCGTCTTTTTAATCCTTTCAATTGGTTTACATTGGTCTTGGCTCTGAAACGTTCCCTTCTGTGAGCACTCATACATCTGCATGACCAATGGAACGCAGCCGGATGATTCAGCACACTGGGGCATCATCTGGGCACTCTGCATCCTGCCACATTTAGCACAAGCCTCACATTTCATATGCCACTACTTCTAATCAGAGCATTAACGTTAAATCATGAGAATCTACATTAAGATTTATTGACCCTGGATCTGGCACTTCACTTTGTCAAGGCACGCTGATACTGTAGGATTTTTCAAACTCGATACCGCAGTTACTACAGTATTACCCCATTGTCAGAAATCAGGGATTCCTTTCCAGACATCCTGGAGCATCCTTTTCTCATCCTATCTCTTGACCTGATCTACACTCACAATGTTCGGAAGTGGAAATCACCTGCTGGTTTCTGCTGTAGAATAAACTTCCTTCCTCCTTCACAGAAATCCTTTACTCTTGAAAAAGGAGCAAATCTAGCTTAGAACTCCATTTGTTTTCCAGTGGCAAAATGAATGACTTTGTTTCAATTACACTTACAGTAAAAAATATAGCATTTACAGTATTTGAGTCATGTGGCATTGGTTGTTTTATTTATGAATATCGATTTCTGCATGAAGATAGCATTTCTGCTTTACTCTTACTGTTTTGGTGAATAAGCACTAATATTGGTTCTTAGATGAGCTACAGCAGTCACTGCATAAAAAACTGCTGGGGGTGTAAGAAAGACCTTGTCATACTACTTAGCAACACAGTGCCAACAAGGACGAGAATGGAGTATTTCTCTCCGAGGGTTAGTTCTTACCCACACTGATGTCTACAGGAGTTTTGTCATCAGAATTCATCAGGCTTTTGACCAGATTTTTTAACAGTAGGCTTTGGAGTTATACACCCAGTGTAAGCAGTGAGAAAAAAATCCTCCAAAACTTACTGACATGCAAGGGTTGTGACTCCTACTCCTTTCTTTCTGACAACTTTCAGGTGCTTCAAGTGTTTTACTTTGCATTTCACTAAATACTAAAACACTAAAAGAACAGAAACAGCTGCAGAGCAGCAGTATGTTAGGTGTCCCAACACTATACCTGAAAGAAGCATTCCTAAGGTAGATCTAATGTTTCACTCCAGTGATTTGCAGCTGCTAATGAGATGCTAATAAGTACTATATGGGCTGTTTCCCCTGTGTTGTTCATACCTGTCCACTAGAAACAGAGTGGAAGTCGCTGACCACACTTAAGCTAGCTCCCTGACCTCCACTATCTACATCCACAGCCACACTCACCCATTTCCCTCAAACACAAAGACGCGAGAAAGACCTGTGGGGATTTAAATTTTATCAGTTTTACACTTTCTAAGAACAATGTTGCACTTGTTACTTTTTACTTTCCTATGGAGTAGTCCAAGTTGAATAGGATCGAGGTTAGTTATGGAGCTAAATCAAGTTACTTTTATTTGGGGGGAAATGCTCAAGGGATAAAGCAGCCAAAAATTCCAAACTGCAAATACATAAATGAAGTAGAGATACAAAAAGTCCGAGGTGCATAGATGGCTTTGACTTTAATGGAACAGAATACAGAGAGCCTTTCATATTCAAAGCACTTTGTAGACTAACTGGGCTAAATAGTGCTACTGTATTCAAATGTGGCATTTATTCGGCATTCAAAAATAACTCAAACATTGCCTTGCATAGTGGGTCTTTTCAAGATGGGATATGTTTCCCAGGGCACTATTTTATTTTATTTTATTTTATTTTATTTTATTTTATTTTATTTTATTTTATTTTATTTTATTTTATTTTATTTTATTTTATTTTATTTTATTTTATCATATAATGGTCTGTCAAAATTTCCTGGGAACAAAATGCCTAGAAAAAATGAAACACACAAGCCTCAGTTTTGGCTTTTCTAACATTGGCACTGGTTTGAACTGTCTCACTGGTTTACAATGCATTTATGTATGTAATGATATAGGGTAAGAACTTTTCAAGAGTATCTACTTCGGCAGCCAATTTAGTCTGATCATCAGTGTAAATAAAGAAACAAACCAACCTGTTTGGAATAAGTTTTGTCAAATACTGTACAGCTTGTGACAGCTTGGTTTGGGCTGGATAAGAAAAAAGTTGATCCATCTGCTGTGCCACCAACTAAAGGAAGGAGATCTGCAAATGCGATGCAGTTGATTGCTTCCTATTAAATACTCAACTTTTAGAGATTCGCTCAATGACCTGGGAGCATGCATATTCTCCCAACTCTGACATTGCTACCTGGCTGCCACGTTGTTTTATTAGCATAGTGTCAGCAAACTGGATGTGTTGCTTTGAATTTCATCCATTATTTCATCAACTGCATTTATTATGTGTGCAGTATCTCACAGAACTATTTAGAGTACTGACTTGACCTAGTGAGAGAAAAGAAAGGAAAGCAAAAAGCTTTAATAAATATCTGCAGAAAGTCTTGGGGGTGTTGGAAATTGCCCAGTCCACACAGAATTGATGCAAGACACATCACTGGTGGTTACAACGCTGCACTTATTTCACTAGCTCATCTTCTAATTTCTATCAGCAAATATATGATGAGTCTTAGTAGCTTAACACACCCTTTCACTTAGCTTGAAAAAAATCAAAATTACTACCAAAAAAAGGACGAAAACTTATCAAATGTAAAATTAGATTAAGAGTCAATCAAAATCCAACTGTGAATTTATCATTTCAATGAATTTCAATGAATGGTTTAAAATCTGTTCAAAATCTATTTGAAAATGAATATGTAATAATACAGACATATCTCTTTTCCAAAGCTAGTATTGTCAGATGTATTCTGTGCATTATAATTCATGAACAGGGTAGATGACTATTTGAGAAGTATTAAAATGAGCTGACTTTTCAATACAAGTGTCTTGACAATAAGTTTTTCTATTCTTGGCAATTCAGAAATGTAGACAATTGTGCTAGAAAAATAATATGTATTGTAATATTCATTGTACAGTAGTAGTATAGTAAGTGGCAATTCTGGACATTACAAGAGACACAAGGATTATTTTCTGTGATTGCACAGAGAATACTCGGATTTCTTGTGAAGCTTTTGCATTGGAAATGAGATTCATCAGTCTGAACAGGGCAGGGTTAGAGCCCTTAGCAACATGCTTATTTTGTAGAAGGTCACTCAATAATAACTTCCTCTGCCCTCCAAGCTTATTAAGACTGACTGGCATATATTAATGAAAACACCTGATTCTCCAACCATAAAACCCAGACAAAGACTTTATTTTAATATTAAGGAAGGAACCCTTAATTAGCAGGGTTTCAAAAATGTCAGCTTCTTCTATTAGCTGTTCTGGTCCATCAAAGCCATAATCCCTACTGTCAAATTTCATCACATGATAGACAGTTTGCTGGCTATCTTTTTTTTTTTTTTAACTGATCATACTGACTGAAGCTTTTTATTTTGCCATCACATTTAACAAGTTTTCATGCATTTCGTTGTTACATTGCTGATTTTACTCCTTTCAAAGTCTGCCTGTGTCAGCTAAAAGAAGAAAAAAACTGAGGAAACATAAAATATTACATATTGATACACAGACATATAATTAAAGACTTTTGGAGAGAGTTCTCATTCATAATATTGATTCTTTTCTAGGGCATGCAAATGTGCTTGTGTGAAAACATGAATAAAAACCACCGTTCACAGATGAATTTCCATTTCAGGCATGTTTAGAGAAAAAAAAATCCAAATGCTCAAAATATTGTGAAGACCTTTGGAGATGCACATTCTTCAGGATTAACCCACAATACACCTGGCATGCTACACGAAATTTGTTCAAGTAGATATTGCTTGCACTGCCCTTCAAATGAGAAAGATTGTTTCAAATTTTACCAGAATAAACATATAAATGTTAAAAGGATTCATAGTCTAACTTCATTCAGCATTTCATTGTTTTTTAAACATTCACTTTCATGGAAAACCAAATCTATTTCTTTTGCTTAAGAAAACCAATAGAAGGTTCTGTCCTGTCACAGACTTCTAAACCTTCCCATTTAAACTCTCTCAAACATTGCCTATGGATTTGATAAAGGTGTATTCTCCAAATCAGCACATGAGTATTTAGCTCACCTATGTAGGTTTTCTCTTCTTTAACAAGAAAAAAAATTATATAGAACTTGTAGGATAACAATGCAGAAAGGCAAAGTAAATTCCCATGTTCTTTTCTTTTAAATCTTTCCTTTAAAAATTTTAGATCTCTATTAACAATTTATGCAACACTGTACATATTATAAATGATACAGAAAATGAAAGAGTCTTGTTGTTGAAGATATAACTGAATCCAGGTCAGAAAAAGGAATTCCAAGTATCTGGGGAAAAAAGAATTTCTGGAGTGGAAGGGTATGGGTAGCATTTGTATTTTAAAGCAGCAGAGAAGCAGACTTAAAAAGAAGAGCAAGGTACGCTAGAGCTAATGAATGAGACATACAGGCTTCTGCCAAGAACCGGAGGCAGCATTAGAGGCCCCAGAAAGCCAAAAGCAGGAAAGGAAATGGAGACAATCTGAGATATTACTCTGAGAACATAAAGGAACTGAAGCACAGTTGTCAGAAAAATAAGAAGTTTGGCCTCCTTATAGGTTGGTTAGAAAAGAACATAACGGTCACATTTTGCTCAGACCAAAGAGAAAAGTGAGACTGAGGTTGGATCAGGAGGGGGAGATTAAAGCAACACGGTCATAGATAACCAAACGATTGAGAAATGGATACAGATGAAAGGACAAATTTTGGATGGTTTCAGATCTAAGATACAATTGGATTTAGGGAGAGCTGACTCGTATAGTGGGTATTATGGAAGGCATAGAGAGGAAACCACGATGGTGAATCTGGGTAATGGGATGACAGTCAGTTTTAATTTGTGAGAAGGAAAGAATGAAGAATGGATAAAAAATACTTTATATAAGCACTTTTGCAGTATTCAACACTACCGAAGAGCAGACAGGAGGAAGCAGATTCTGCAGCCTCAGAGGCAGACACTGACTGCAGAGAGTCCTCTGTCCTAAAGACAAAAGACACTTTTAGAGCTCGGTGATATTAATTGTATCTGAATTTTTTTAAGTGCCTGCATGTTACATCACCTAATACACATTAGGACATAGTAGGCCAAAAGTTCGTTTCTGCTTAGACTGAGATATGGGTAAGAAATGCAGAAGGAGGTGATTGAGATACAACTGCAAGGTTCAGTAAGAAGGGAAATACTCAGACAAGCAGGAGGAAAAATCCGAGACTCAAAATTATAGAGGCCTATGGAAATCTTTGGAAGAGGTAAGAGGGAAATGGTGAAAAGGGAGCTGAAATCAGAGAAACGTTAGCAGAACAGAGGGTAATTAAGAGCAAATAAAGGAGATACAGAGGGAGCAATGAGGGATATGACCACTGAGAAACAGAGCTGCAAAAACCAAGGAAGTAACTGGAGCTTCTGGGAGAAAATGATAAAGTGATACAGACAATAAATACAAATAAAATAAGAATAGCGAAAGATTTAGGTGTCTGCTAATTGACTTGCTAGTTATACTTTGACTACGTAACTCAGTCGACATTTAGTGAAAAGAAATATCCTTCCTACCTCAGTAAAATAATTCCAATTCTTCACACTGTGGAATTCTTCCCAATGCTAATAATTGTAAAAACCTATATGTGTTAATCCAGGATCCTTGTAACACTGTCTTTCTGGAGGTAAAAAAAAAATCAAACACAATCTGATTGTACACATCTGAACTAACGAAACATTATAAAGGGTTGTATTTCTTTTACCTGCTTAACCTTACTTTGCTGCTTCCTGAGTGCCTCTGTCTATTGCAAGTGACAAGCATGTTTCTTAGCAAAATTTACAGCTAGCCACTCCATCCTTTTTAATGGCTTTAAGTGACTGTCAACTTTTACTCATATGATTTTTCTCTCATTTAATTAATTTAGAAATGAAATCCACTATTAGAATGGTAGAGTTCCTTGCCTTTTCAATGATGCATCTAAGGAGTGGGGCAACATTGAATGGCAACACATGAAGTTCAGTCCTCCCTCCAGCACCACTCACAGTACCTACTAACTAAAAAATAAAAAAAACCAGGAATAAAAGAAGACTATATTAATTTTAGGCTCTGAGCAATCTTTATCTTGTGAGGCGTATGACAACCAACCTTAGTTTTGAAAACTAAATTTGCCCTCTAATTACATCCAACTAAGGTTGTTTGTGTGATTAAAACATCCATGACCCAGTTACTGTCGCGACTCCACTGTAGGGTAAAATGTATAAAACAGTCCCCACCTCAAGCATTTGTAACATGCATATATTCTTTTAATATATAAAAATATATTTTTATATATATATCTTTAGGCTTTTCCCTTCTCTTATTCATTGTATTTAATTATATTTTTATACATGAAACAGTTCCTTTGTTTTCCTTTTTCTTCATCTCCCCACAGCTAATGCATTGCAGTGCCTGTCTACACAACAAATCACAGTGAGGGTCTTTTCTTTGAACAGTCCTGCTGTTCTGCCAGCACACAGGCTCTGTCAGGGACTAGCATCTATCTCGTACCGCTCCCATTCTGAACACGGGGTTGATTCTGTGGGTATCATATAGGAACATAAAAAAGAGAGAAGAAGGAGGAAAGAAGAGCGAGAGGGGCTTTTCTGATTGTCAGGAATCAGATGCTATGTTTATGGCTATGATCTGAGAATGTCCCAGAACTGGTACTTCTTGCTAGCCATCACTGTGAAGTCATACAACAATCACATAAAAAGGGAAGACTCAGAGTACCTAATCAAGGTACTCTCCACCACTTCTCTGTATGATTGCCCTGGCTGAGAAATATTGTCAGCCTTGATAGCATTCTATGTTCATGAAGAATGAAGCATGTTTTATGGAAGAAAAATAATACGGATAAACATTTTCTTGCCCCTATACGGTTTGAATTCAATTCCCAGTATCAGACCAGAAACACTGACCTGACTTAAAATGTCTCAAAGAGGTCCTAATAGAACATTGAGTTGCTCGTGGGAAGTGGTCAGTTATGGCCTTTGTAATGCCCTTGGCTGCTGGCTGGGGTCAAGCCACAACTGCCGAAATGCATTTCTCCATTCTGTTAGAACAGGGAAATTCTGTTCCATACAGCCTAGAATTCTAGGCTAGAATTTTAGCTGAGTAATTAGGTCAAGGAACTGAAAGTCTGGGCTTGTAACTTTCTGAACACTAATTGCTGTGTTCACCTGGAACACCTTATGTAATTCTGTGATGACTCATATTCCCTTCATGTTAAGTGGCTATACTACTATTTTGTTATGCCACGTGTGTATTCTGAGGATTAATTAAGTAATGGTAAAAACATAAGAACATAAGAAATGCCCTACTGAGTCAGAGCAGTGGCTCACCTAGCCCAGTGTTCACTCTCCAGCAGCGGCATTAGGAGTTGCTATTATGCAAAGTATGTGAGAGTGGCCATGTTCAGCGCTTGTTCCCAATATTCACAGCTGTTGCATTAGGCATGTGACATACTTGTCCATTCCCTTTAGCATTTGTTTATGAATTTGTTGTCTATGAACCCGTCTAATCCATTTTTGCACAAGTGGACACCCATCTATCCCAGAAAAATACTTTTAATCTGTTTTTAACTGATCTCCTCATAGATTCAATGAGTGCTTTCTAATTCTAGCACTGTAGGATTTTGCGAATAAAAGGCCTGCCTCAAACCACGATCCTTTTCATTTTGTGAACTTTGATCATTATGCCCCACTAGTCTTCTGCTTTCCAAATTGAAAATGTCCCAGTGTTTTTCTTATCTCCTTGTAATGCAGCTGTTTGATCCCCTTGATCTTTGCAGTTACCCTTCTCTGCACTGTAACTCCACAACATTCCTGCTTGAATGCGGCGAGCAGAACTGCTCATAGTTCTCAAGGCATGAGAACACCAAGGTTTTGTGAAATGGCAGAATGATGCCCTCTGTCTTAGCCTCAATATCCATTCTCATGATGTTCAACATTTTGGCTGCTTCCACACATTCAGTTGTTGATTTCAGAGAACTATCCAGAGTGGCTCCAAGATCTTTCTCCCGAGTTATAACTACTGCTCTAGTTGAACAAGTTAATAGTGCTTTCTGCATGGTCAGTGTCCACAGAGCTATCCATAGAGCTGCCTCCGATCCAACCGGCAGAAACAAGGAGAGAATGGCATTACAAATGGTCTCTGTCATATTTTGGGTATGACAGTGTCTTAAACCTCAGATATTCTGTAGCCATGCTTTTAATGTCTGCTTGGAAAAACTCTATGGTGTTGCCTTGCTGCTGGAATCCAGATGGTGTATCATGACTTACTAACATGGTAACTTGTGTGCTTGACTGGCACTTCCCTAAGCCTCTATTCAGCATAATGTTAGCATTTTATTGTAAGTTGTTGTAAATCATATTGGGTGTATAATATGTGTGTTTTATATCAGATGCAGTCAGAATGGTGTATTTATGGACTAATGTTCCTGGGTAGTGTAACGGACAGTGATGCTGAGTTGAGGAATGGATGGGAGAAAAAGGTAAGAGAGCAGACGGATGGCATAAGGATGCAGGCAAATGAATATAACTGAATTTTTCAGTCACTACAAATTTGGGTGAGAAATTCTGGTTTGCCTTCTTTAGAGCAATGTACTTTTTTTGTTTGAATGGTCAGTTTTTCAGTGACAGGCAAGAAAATTCAAAACTCTTCAGCTGGAAAAGAGTATTATAATTACTGACTGGAAAGCCTGCCTGCTGGCAAGGTAAGCTATTATTTTTGTATATAGTGTGCACAATTAATACTAGTGTATTTGGACAAATTTGTACTTAAGTAAAACTGGCCTTTCCTTGCCAAAAAGAGTGTAGTATCGAGCCATCAGGACTTGCACGTTGGGAAAGGATGGAAAATGAATATGCCAGAGATAAAAGGAAAAATATACTGCTTTAAATAAATGGTAAATCACTGAATTTAAGAGATAGGGAATTAGGTTCAACAATAGTTCAGTATGACTTTTTGTTCCTTGCTTTTTCTATTACTGTAGGAAAGACCTAAAGGATACTAAATGAGATCTTGATCTAAATATCTAATTAGCGTTTTGCAGTCCAACAATTACCCATAAACCATATTTTCCTATGTGAACAGTCTCTACTCAAAGTGTAATACAATGCTTACATTTCCAACTTTATAGGAGTTAAGATGTACAGATTGCATTGACTGTAGCACATGGTATGCAGCCCAAAATATTAAATACGTTGCTAAGGATATACAAATCTTCAATTTCCTTATTCAAAGTTGGTTTATGTTTTTACACTTCTCTGCAAAAGGCTCTTCACTAAATTGTAAAACTCTCCTGTAAGTATTTTTACACATAGAACTTGTAAGGACTCACTTTTCAAAAGAAAGTAGAAGCTTGTTGACAGAAGCCGTACAACACATGTGCAGCCCTATCTATGATTTAATTCTCCTTCCTACACATAAGGCTCTTTTAACAGATGTTTTGGAGTATTTGGAAGCATACAAACACAGACACACAGAGTCTGCTTTGGAGATGAGTTTGTGCATGAAAGAATCTTCATCTGCATTGTTACCAATTAAATTGCTATCAGTACTGCAGGCACTTCTGGCAGGGTTCCAGGCTCTGAAGAGGTTGCATTGACTCACAGCCCTAGAAATAAGGGTCAAACTGACTCTCATCTTTGCAGATTGATAGAAGCCCTATATAAATCACTCTTTATATAAATATTTATTTATCAACAGTTGGCTAGTCAACAGCATGGTGTGGTCTACACATACTTCATAAAGCAGATGGTTTACATTTTCTGAACTCAAGGCAAAAGCCAACACTATGTGACGCTCTCTATTTAACAGGATTTTTTGACTACTGATAAGCCATAATTGTCAGAGTTTCCACAAAACAAATGGGTCAAGCCCTAACTATCTGGGAGATTGTTCTTACATTCTTATACTCATCTAAAGAAAAAAATGAACTTCTGAAATGAATTGCACTACAGCTCACCACACTGACATATTGTGATCTATCCAAAATTCAAGAGTATTTTGTTGGCGTTATCTGTGCCAGCTTCACAAAACTATTACTGTTTCACTTTTTCTTTGTGCCTGTAACAGTTCCCCATCATCCCGATAAGTGGGCAGCCGTTTCGTTTCTCTCTGTATAGATAGAGCTGTGAAGAAGAATTAGATTTCGACACATATGTAGCAGAGATTAATTGATTGATTAGATTATTAATTAAAGTTGCCATTAAATTATTTTTTTAAAAAGCATGGGATTGTGGATCCCCAGGGTTTTTTCTAACCCTTGAAATCATAAACAAGAGAATGCATAACTAAACATTGTGTCTTATCTTGTGAAGAATAATTAAGCTGGTGGATGCATTACTATGAAGGAAAATACTTTTCCTTCCAAAATGTTCTTTTTAAATTTTTTTTTTCTACAAACCTTAGGAAAGAGAAAGGGATTTTTGGGTTTCCCCCACTGCAATAGAGCAATGGCCACCAAAAATAGCTTGGTTATAACATATATGTATACATACGTATGCCTGTTTATGTGCACGCATGAATCTGTGTTTGGGGTTTGTATGCTATTAATTTTTAAGAACAGAAAAAAGAAGTGAAAACATGACTTAGGTTGTTTTAGATTTGAACTGATGTGGTCTACCTAGATCTTCTAGCCCCATAATGATTCAGAGATCTGTGGAAAAATAAAAACAGCAAGTGGCCTTTTAGGTAACCCATAATTAAAAGCAATTTTTAGCTGTCTTTTCAGGGAAGCTACCCAGGGGAAGTATTTGCTACCTGTTTGACCTTCATGATTGTGAGTCCTTGGCAGTGTCAGCGACCCTCTGAACTGAATTCAAAACTAATCTCTAACAGAAAAAGAGAAACAGAATTCATGCAAATCATATTAATTCCAACATTTCCCCAGTGAGCTGGGTATAAACTACAGCCTAATTAAATATTTTTTAACGATGTGAGTAATTTTTGCCAAGGGGCGGATTCAGGGGAAAATTTAATATGAGATCACAAAAGCTGTTCCCAGCGTTGATTCTGTAAATTAATGACTATCTGCCTTATGATAAAAACATGCTGCCAAGAATGAAAATGAAGTCAGCAAAGCTTGCTCTATTTGTCTAACAACCAAATATACAGAATGCAAAACTTTAACGGATATGGAAGATTTCCATTGTCTGTATGATGTATTCCTGATAAAGATGCATGACACTGACAGCATAAAGCTGCTCTTTATTATACAAGACTATCAACTCTTACTAGTTATCACTAATACAGTGTTAGCTAGTGTTATGAACTTTAGTGAGACAGTGCCAGGCACCAACATCAAGATTGTGAGAGGTATTTATGTATGTGTGGGTAGGATAATGTGCTGTGACCATTTCATAAACTATCTATCTCTAAGACATACTGAACGTTGCAAAATTTCTTAGAGTTGCTCATAACTATCCATCCATCTTCCCTAACACTTATCACTGTAGTATCTGGGCACCAATCTTAAGTGCTTGTCAGAAAGAAAATCTCATTAAACCAATGTTATTAGTGCTTTCAAATAATAAATGCACAAACATTAAAACTATGATCAAGAAAAACTGTATAAAGAGACAGGAATTATTGATGCATCAGTCTGGCCTGCTTTTTATAATGATTGGGAAATTAAACAGTAAGACTTATGTGATGGAGAGGCTGCTTTATAAAGTATAGTATTAGATCAGATATCGAAGATATTCAAATGCAAAATCACCTGTTTAACCAGTAAAAGACTCCTTGCTCTTTGTTCTTCTCATGCTAACCTAACTTGTAACAAGACAGACAGTTAACACCAAGGAGTTACACAGCTTTGCCAGGTGACAGATGAGTAGGACTTTGGAGGCACCCTGGTCAAGAGGCCAGCCCATTTTAAGGACTTTGCAGCCCTATTTATTTAAATTTCTGCCAGTGCTGGCCACTGAGACTGAATTTACAGTTTTTCAATTAGAAGGTCATTCTGTGCTAACTAGCATGCCCTTGCCTCATTATAATCATAAAATTAGTGAGAAAAGACTAGCATGAATAATATGAAGGAGCTGATCTGAAAGGTGAAGAGGTGCTATATTCTTGTTTCATCAGAGATGGGAATAAAGCTTGCTGTTTAGAAACAACTATTTTGCTTATAGTGCATGAGCCTCCTAGGAAAGAAATACTTTACAATTTTTCTCTACTTCAGAACAAATAAGTCGGTCATCTTCTGTAAATTAACCTTGACAGATGAAAGGACAGTTTATGACTGCTGAACCGCGTAAGTTAGGGCACAGCTTTATATGATGTGAAATGTATGTGCGAGATTTTAAGTTTCAAAACACTGCAATAGGACTTTTATATTTCTTAATTTGAGCTTAGACATATTACCTCTTTTTGTAAGCATAATTACATCATTTAAAGTTTTATTCAATAAAAACAATATCCCAGAGAATCAGTTAGTATCAGTGTATCTTAGGTTATTTGTTGATTTGCTATTTGAAAACTGAGAATGTCATCGAGACTTCAGTAAGCCTGTGAACACACTGCAAATTCTGAGTCACAGAAATGTAAACTACACAAAGGACGAGGACTGTTGTATTCTCCTGAAAACACTGGGAGAAACTACTCAATCCATCATATACAAGCCACAGAACACACAGTCTTCCAAGCAGCCATGGAGCTCCACAGCATGCACAGACAGAGAAAAAAAAAAAAAAAAAAAACCACAAAAATGTGATATACTTCAGGATTACAAAATGTTTAAACCCAGTAATTTAAATTTTTTCTATTTAATGAAAACCTGGAAATTGTCTTAGTTTCAGTCTGAAAAGCACAGATCGCCTTCAAGGGAAAATTAATAATTTTTGATCAAATCTGATAATAAGTGGTAAGCCACTAAAACTGGAAAAGGAAGGCAGAGAGCATGACACAGTTTTCAGGGGGAACACTTAAAGACTGTAGTGAAAGAGTTTAATGCCCACCATTGTCTGTGGTTACCTGCTCTAAGTTCAGACCACATCCCACTCTCCAAAAACTTTGCTCTTTTCTAGATGAACTCTCCCTGTACTCAGGAGCCACTGGTGAACACGTGCATCCAGCTAGAGGCAGCCCTGACCTGCTGTTTTGGATGACCTGCTTGAGTAGTTTAAAGAGATGCTCGGTCACCCGAATTGAGAGGTTGAGGCCCTTCGCTAACGTAGTCCTACTGAACATGTTTCTTGTTATGCTCTCACCTGTTTTATTTGACAAAAACAGAGACAGTCATTAAGGGGTTTTGTTGTACATGTGAAATAGTCAGACACATATCCATGGCTTTTCCCAGATCACAAAAGAAAGTTGGAGCGTAACATGAAATTCAAGCTTCCAAGGCCCCCCCAGCCAAGTCTCCTTTTCTGGAGAAACCAACTGCAGAAGGTAAACAAAACAGAAGCCGAATAATTTATTTCCAGTATATATTGAACAGGATCCTGTGAAGACCTTCAGACTATAACAGACAGCCCATGAAATGAGAGTTGGTGATGTAACGTACAGAGGGAAAGGAAAACTCATGGTGTCTATCTGTAGCTTTTATATTATGCAGCTGTAGCTGAGAGATCCTGTGATAAAAGCATTCCAATATTTACTGCTCTGTGCATCACAAATCCCCAAATATATGATTAAATAGAAGGGAATTTGATAAAAACAATAAACACATTCAAAAGACTAGTCTAAGTTAGGTGTCTACATACCTCTGAGGATTACTCAGATTATTTTAAAGCCCTGTGCAACTAAAGATACACAGCAGATAGTTTCAGTTGTGTGGTTCAATTTGGGGATGGGAAAATACGGATGTAAAATTTCAAAAATGCAAGATAAATCATGCCTAAGTCCTTTGGGAATACTAACTCTAGAAAAAATAGTTTAGCCAAACAACAAATAACAGAAAACAATGCATGAAGAGTAAGGGAAGAAAATAAAGTTGGATACAGAGAGCACAAAAAAAAAATCGAACAACTGTGCTTAAAGCTCTATGTTTGATTCTCATAAAACCTGGGAATTCTGAGACAAGTTTATCTAAACTGACCTTTTGCATGTTTAGTTTTTGGATGCTTATTATTATTTACAGAAGTGTCCGTAGTTGTGTGAACTACTAATCTTTGCAGGATGGCCTGCTTGTGTAATTTAACTACAAGACTTGCAGTAACTTTGTTTTTTCCTTAAAGTGCTAGGCGCTGTCATCACACAAATAGTACAGAATTTCAGCTTTGCTCTGAAGATGGAGAAAATTTCTAGCCCATGTTGCAAAGGAAAACTAAAACTTCAAAAT
>NC_087521.1:9556042-9611042 GCF_963921805.1 Phalacrocorax carbo | reverse complement strand
GCAGGAAAACACTCTGCACTGTCCATTTTTAATGAAAGAAAACACATTTGTGATTGTGGAGTCCAAATGAAGGACAGTTGGAAGCCTCTAGTATATTTGGTTAGTGTCACAAGGTAGGGCAGCAAAATGCAATGGAAGTTTTCCTGCAATGGTAAGATAATAAGAACCTCTGCTCTCACTATCCCCTGTTGGGAGAAAGGTGAATCAGTCCCCTCGACAGCTAGCGGAATTCTGAGCAACATCACCAGGGGTGTTGAACTATATGGATTTAAATTACAGACAATTTCCCATAGGGACTAATATGAAACTTTTGTATCAAAGACAATTTTCTAAGAAGAGCAAGTAAACTTGAACCTTTATCCAGTAAAAACAGAGCACAATAGTGACGGTACCTTTTCATGTGAACTGCCTTCCATATCACACATTTTTTTTCTACTAAATTAATGCATTTCAGCAAAATGAAGTAAAATACAAGGATAAAGGAAATTACAAAATGTGGGCAGAACTGTCACTGTGGAGCTGTGACTGAACCCAGGTCTAGTTATGATTTCCTTCCTCAGGCAGCTCCATCACTGACTATGCTGCTGCATCTAACAGAGCAGAAACACTCAGTAGAGCAGTATAACAGTTTATCAGCAAGTGTCGTGAATGGATTTACATCATAGCACATGGAAGCTAATAGATAGATTCCATCTATATAAAAGAACAAATAGGTGTGGAAGTGATTGAGTGATTGCAGATACATACACACACGCACAACATACGCATGATACTATTGCATCCGTGTATGTGTGTGTATTAAGACGTGTCCCTCTATTTATATGCAAAGGATAGCATTTTTGTTCTCTAATAGATAAAAATAAGCTCTTCTAGTTCCATAGTTCCAACTAAGTAGACCTATAGCATAAAAAGTAATTCAGAGTGGAAAAGCTTTTATATCATGTGTGGATAGACTGGGCAGGAAAGGAAGCCTCTCTTCCGTTAGTGCTGCCCTAGTACATAGCAAACAGTTCTACTCATGTAACATGAGTGGCCATGCAGTCCATCTTCCCCTCCCTATCCTGAACTGTGTTGGCCGAACTCTTTCTCGTTTATCAGCATAGTAGCGTCCACATGTAAAGCCTCCACCTAAACCACAGTGTTGTTTGAGCTTAAAGAATTCCAACTGTACCAAGTTGTCCTCCGTACCCTGATGTAAGTGGTCGTACCTTAGGTGTATGAGCATTTTAACACATCTTCACTGACTTATTACACCTTTCATTTCTAAAAAGTGTATTTTTTCAAAAAGAAACAGGATTTTAAATCACATTTTGTATGCTAAAGATAGAGGTAGATAAAAATTAACGCAATTTAGGCCAAAGCTTCCAAAGCTAGGAAAAAAAAATTAACAAAAAATTATGCTGCTGTTTCTCTTTTATGCTGGGAAGAGCTACCTATGTATAAACATTTTCATGTGCATGCAAGGGCATGCACTTTTCTTGAGGTCAGTAGAGGAAAGAGTGAGTCAGTAAGAGGTCTTCTCCATGCAAGTCCACTGATGAAGCACAGAGGGTAAAATCTCTCTGTTGCTTCCTTAGGGGTTCTTAGGGAGAGGGAAGCTTCTGCACTCCCTGCCCTACACCTGAAGTATAGTTTGAAACACATTTCCAGAGTGCTGCGTGCCCCCCACATTTTTCATTTTTGAATTATATACTCAAAAATGCCTGCCTCCTTGCTGAAATCTCGGTTTAACAATGAAGAAGTCGATAATTTAGAAGTCGAAGTATGCACAGATTTTATTAGAATATCAACTTGCATCTGGTGTCCAGTGCAAATATTAGGCTCAACGCAATGAGCTGCTCAAATAAAATGTAAGTGAAAGATCTGAGATGGCTCATGAACCATAACAGCGTAATAGGGAAGGAGAGATTGTACGCGCTCACCATGTTATGCCCTATCTTGCAGTGGCAGGATGAGAAGAATCAGATGGGTTTGGGAAAAGATGTCAAACTTAAAGTGCTAGAATAAAGATGGCCAACCCTGACTAACGTTTATAGATCAGATGAAGTAATTTAAAGCACTGGACATGAAGTGGTGTCTCATATTTCAGAGATGAGGAAGAGAGGAAAATATAGGCCTTTTCTCAATGAAGCTAATAAAGCTCCTCCTATGCCCTTCCTTGTTTGCATTCTAGATGCCTTTCCTGATCATGTGCTCACAACTGCATGAAGATACAGCCTTTGCTAACAGCCAGAGGAATGTTTCAGAGTAAGATTTGAGAGAATAAGATTCAGTCAACTAAGTTATTACATTGATTTGCAAGGGTACCAAAATGATTGTTTTTTTAAGTTGAAATGTGTAATAATTTTCTGACAACAGATGACAAGTTTTGATTTTCCCCAGCTGTTGAGTCACTAAAAAGTAGCTCTGAAGAAATTTGCTTTCATGTTTGACCTCTATGCAAAGGTCAAACAGAGTAAAATTTCAGTCAAAATATGCTATTTCAGAAACATATGAAAGCATTGTTTAAGATATCTTGACTGATTTATCTAAGTATATTAGGTAAAGTTAGAAGGTCTGCTACAATTTCCATTCTCTCTTGACATGAACATACAGAGAAAAATGCAGATACAAGTAAATCAGAAAAAGATGTAGCCCCAAATCCTGGAGTTACATTCTTACAGGCCTATCCTATAGCCAATATTGAGAGACACATATAAAGCACCTTTTATGTTTTTTTTTTTTCAGTAATTTATCTTGTCTAGGTATATGATTTTTTTTAGGTCAGGTATAACATTGGTTGAACAACTAGAACTAAACCAAGGTTAAATGGTTACCATAGACTTTTAAAAAAAGTCAAATAACTTCAAGAAATTAATCAAATATGGCTCCTTTAGTGTAGCCAGTGTGGTGAAAAATAATACTAGAAGTCACTGTATTCCCTGCTAGGGATTTAGGACAGTTACATTACTGTAAAATATATCTGTGTTCATGGCTGTCAGAAGAATCCTAACAAAATCCATACATTTGCCATATCTATTACCAGTGTAAAGAATCGCTTTGAAATGCCTGATCTTACTGTTATACACCCTCTACTTCCTCACTTGAGTCTTGCACAGTTCCACTTTTGTGCTGAAATGTCTTTGTGTTGGTAAGGAAGACTGATATAGTGATTCCTACTTACAAAGTTTTGTTAGAAGTAGGCCATGTCGTCACAAAAGTTTATGATTCTGGTAGAACAAGTTAAAATCCCATTTAAGTCTGAGAGTGGCTTATCTGTTTGTCAGTGCTGAGTAACTGAAATGGTGCTGGAGTCACTTCTCTGAACTGCAGCAGGCTAAGCATGCATGAAAAGATGGGGATGACTAACTGGAAGACATGGGATCTGGTAGTACACTAAATTACAGTAGAACCATAGAGTTTTTATCGCTAAGCCAAATGCAACCTTTCCCAGTACAACAGAAAAGCAACCTCTACTACATTTTCAGTCAAAACTTTCTGCGAAAAGAGCATCCTCCTTTCCACATTTATGCACCTCTGAACAATAGCATCAAGCACATGAAAGCTAGCTTTACTGTAATGCTGTTTACAGAATAGGCACATCTGAATTGTGATGCAATTGAAAATATTCTCAACAAGAAAACCACCCAGTATAAGACTCAAAACTTAGTCTCGGTATTCTGGATACTGTATTTATCCTGAGGCATTAGAAAAATTTCTAAGCCGCAATGTTTTAAAGTGTCTTTGTGTATCTCACTTCATTTCTTAGTAACTCATTTCCTTATGAACAATGACAGCATTACTTTCCTTCGTATGACTTCTGTTTATTCTATTCAGATGAGAAATTCATCACAGGAGAGACTTTCAGTTAGAATATGACCATATAGCGCCTGGCATGAAGACACCCAATACTACTTGGACGCTGCAGTTGCTGTAATGTAAACAAAAATACAGTAATAGAAAATACATAGTGTCGTCTACGGTGGGAGTCAGAGGAGCTTGATTCCATTGTGTCAAATTCTTTTAAGGTACAGTTTCCATTTGAGTGTTCACTCAGGTACCTAGTCTTTTACAAAAATTATAATGACATCACAGTTCTTGTAGTTTGTGTTACAATGGGAGGATAAAATTGTAGCTATTCCTGAGAGCAAAAGCTAAAAAGAAAATCAACGAACAGAAAAGGAAAGTCATTAGTTGTGAGAACCTACAAATAAATTAAACCTTGCCTAAGATGTATTGATTTTCTGTGGCCTTGCCTATAGAATAATGTCAAGCCTGCCTAACAATCCATTAGGTTCAGATGGCAAAAACTACTTATAATTATTCTTTTGCTTTCTTCTTAAGAAATATGCTGATATCAGACCTAATTCTGATTCTCATCTGCCATGGTGTAAGTCAGAAACAATTTCCCAAAGTCAATGGAGTTATAAGTGTAAGGATTAAAATCAAAGAACATTTTACTGTAAGGTGTGAGTTAAATTTAAGTGAACAAGCAGACCGACACTTTTGTACAAATTAAAATTTTCTTGCTTTTTTATAATGTCAACATTCTTAATCAAAATGGACAATTCCAGGAATAAAATTAAACAATAATAGTTGTAATAAATGATGCGCTTAGATTGCAAGAATAAGAGTTTTACTTAATCCTTCCTGAATTAATAAAGTATAATACTCACATCTCTAAGTAGATACGTAAATAAGAGAGTTTCAGAAGATACATGATGATTAAGAAAAAACCAACCTGACAGCAATTATAGCTGCCAATGATGAAAAGCCATCAAAATAATAACCACAAATTCTCAATAATTTTCGATTAAATTATCATTTTATAATTCTAAATTTTTATGTAGAATTTTTTTGTTTTGATATTCAGTACAAAAAATATGTCAAGGGAACCAACAGTTTTACATCAGGTTCCACCTTGATTTACAGATGCTTGATTCAAGCCTATAATCAACCTGATTATTCTACCATGACAATATCTCTCTGTCTACATTGCAGGCAGAAAAACAAAAGTGTGCAAAGAAAAACAAAAGATAGGCAGAAAACTTTTGACAGAAAAAGAGAACATATGGAACAATATAGCTTATTCTTAAATATGTTTGCTTTAAATTTTTCTGTAAAATGTCACTGTAGCTTCTGTCTACCTCTCCTAATGACAACTCAATTGCAGACAGAAAAATCACCCCTGAATTCTTCTAACTTTTTAGAGTTAGTAGTTTTATAACTTTATATGCTTTGAAAATGCATATATAAAAATATAAAAAGTGGAGAACCATGAGCCAGATTTGTCTTTTCTGTGTGATGAAGTCTACAGCCAGAAGTCTCTACTGAGAGCTTGCAGGTGGTGTAGGGTTTTGAGATTGTCATTGCCTCAGCAATACCAGGTCATAATTTCTGCTTGGTTTCACTAGCTTGTTTACATACATAAATTTGCTTACAGGGTTAAGCATTCAACCTATAGATATTGTTTAGGTTTCATATCATAAAGCTTGAGATGTAGTCAAGGCTAGTTGTACATGCTTCCCCCCTAGTTGATGGAGAGAGACTGGAGACAACTATTCACAGGTGCTCAAGACAGGAGGAGTGAATTGCCCTCCCTCTTTGACTATACAGCAATTTAGACTTAGACTTGAACTAGGTGACTACTTTTCAGACAGCTGAAGTTGGGAAATTAATTCCCTCTCCGCTGTTCAACAAGGATCCAACCTTTCCTGACCTGCTAAGCAGAAAATATGGGAGGCCCTTCTGCTGAAACTTGTCTTTGTAGGTACATTCCATGCTAGGGACCATCAGAAAAAAAAACATGATTCCTACGTATACTTCTATAATTCACTATCAATTTAAAGCAATAAATGGAAATACTTCACAGTAAAGAGCACATTACTTTTTCTTGACATGAGATATCAGCTTAGACAGCACAATAAAATGGTGTCTAAAACTATTGAAATTTGCAGTTCTGGGGCCTATGTGGCAATTATGCATCTAAGTTGAATAATTACTATTTGGGGTGGGGCATGGGGAGCAGAAGAAGGAAATAAGTAGACTGAAGAAAGTTGCTTCGGTTTTGTACTTCCAAAATCAAATTCCTGTTGTAGACCTTTACATAACTTGTTACTACAGTGGCAAAATACAAGGAAGTTTGCAGAACTACATAGTAGTCAGTACAACAATAAATGAATCCATTGAAGACAAACATTAAAAGAGTTATTTGCTAATGGGCACCATGCCAGGGTTACTCATGCAATGCTGCCTGCCGAATTCCTAAGCTGAGTTCAGAAGATACAGATCGATGCACCTCCAAAGAGAGTCTATATCAATCTCCATTTCATTCATTAGCTTCTACTCCGAGCTGGTAGGCTGCTAGTTAACTCTTTAATGTGGGAGAAACTGTCAGGGTAAAGGCCACTGGGACACACACTCTTCTCTGCTGTACTTGACCTGTCAATATTTCTTGCGGCATACTGTTTAAACTGGTACAGCTAATGGCAAAATGGAGATCTGTGAGGCTTGGGAGGCTTTCCTAGCTTTACATTGGCTTATCGTTCTATGGTAAACATTAGTAAATGCATTCTGATGAAGTATTCCTATTTGTGTCCTCTTGCATATGAATCAAAGGCCTCAGATGAAATAATTCAAGCAACTCTGTCCCTGAAATCAAAGACAGCTTAAATAATAAATCACGTTAATTTGAGCAAATAGCGCATTGAGATATCATGCAAAGGAACTAGAGGCAAGTGACATTTAGTTACTAATTAAATTTTTCTAACGTCCCAGACAGACGGAATGACATAGCTACAGCTGTAAAGTGAAAACTCAGTTTCACTTTGAGGTAGTTTGGCTGTAAGTTCATTGTAAAATTGTGTAGAAATCTAGCAGGTCCAGGACATGATTGATGCATAAACCATTTAGAATACTTCTGAAAGTGTAAATATGAGATCTAACATATAAAGGTATAATTACTAAAACAAAGAACAATCTCAAACCACACAGACTTGTGGGCTTTGCTTATTTTCTTTCTACAAATATTGAATGTACTAATTTCCCTCGCCTTACTGTTGAATAAAATCAATTTTCTCAGTAGAGCTGAACTCTCCTTTGTTTAAGGTTAGATGCAAAGTTGATACGCATCCTTAGGTATAATGTTAATGTAAAATCCTTGAATATTTAGAACTACGTCACTGTGTGAATCCACAGCCGGTACAGATTCATTATTTGACAATCAGTGCTCTCCATACATTAACCAACATGCTTGGAATTAGCTGAAGGGGGAAAAAAGCTTCACATTATTTTAAAACTCCAGTCAAATTGTTTGTACACAAATTTTGATAACAACACCTGTTTTTTCTCTCTTGGCCAATACAATCCGTGGAGAATCCTAGCTTCGACAATTTCCCTGCAGAACTGTCAAACATATGTATTTGTATTTCATTACTTGGGTAATAGCTGATTTGCCAAGTTCATTTACTACTAGTTGCTCCTCAAACATCTCAGTGGGATAATTAAGGAATACTAAGAACTGAAACTGTAGTATGTTAGGTGGGGGCTAGAACAATTGCCCAAATCCCACTTCTGATTAAACTGCTGCCCAGAATTAAATATTCAATAACTGAAATTCTGTTTTCTTCCCTCACTCTGAGCAACTTATCATCCAGAAGACAGAATAACTCCCTGTTTTGCACAAGAGAGACCAAAAAGCTCATTGCACCACTCAAACCAATTCTAATCCCTTATGAGCCTACAAGAATGGTATTTAAACTGAAAATTGACTGGGTAATGGACTAAGTGGTGCCTTCTGTTCTAATGGTTCAATATGTTGGCATTAAAACAAACAAAAGTGCATTGATGCCTCATGCCTGAACTGGGGAGACTAAATGAGTGAGGATAAGCTGTAACAGTAGGAAGGCAATTAAAAACCCTTTCTGTCTCAGGGTCAGGGTTGGTGACAGTGAAATGGATGCCTCCATTAGTTCTGCAGAAAAAAGGGGTGTGTTCCTGGCCTTGTTTTGTTCTCTTTACACTGCACAGGGATTGCACAAGAAAAAAATCTTTTCAGCCAAAGATCCCCACAGTGAAGTCTCCAGTGGGACTATTCTGGTTTGACTTCATAGCTCAACATTGGCACGGTTAAGTCATGTGCTAACTCATCCTCCCATCACTAAGCAGGCTGGCACCTCTTCCATTATTACCTGCTGTGGGCATGTTCTGGCCTAACATCCACAGGTTAAAAAGTCAGGCAAAACTTCCTCTCCTGCATCTCATGCCTCTTCCCTCATGTCATTAGCCACAGAAGAAAACCTGGCATCTAGGTTTTAGAATGATGATGTGAGAGGCACAAATCTCCAAATTATTATGGATATCACAAAAATCACTGCGTATAATTCAGGCTGTCTAACACTTGCCATTGTCCAATTTTGTGCTCTGGTACATGTAACTCTGCTAAACTCTAATAATTTGGACTGACATTTTCCCTGCCAAGGGGAGCTGCATTTCTAAACTGCCAGAGGAAAGGTGCCATGCCATATGAATTACTCATCTGGTATGATAATATCTGTATTACATTTTGGAGAGCTCATACAAAACTCCACTAAAGGCATTTTTCTATTTGTTTTTGAGAGTCACATTAGAGGTGAGCATAGCATTTCCCCAGAAAAGCAGAATGACTACAAGCTTTGTGACACTAAACAGAAGACAACACCCTTTCAAATATTAAATAAGTGTCCACAGAGAGCATCTAATTCAATGTCTCAGTCCATACTCACACACATTCACATACATAGCAAACGTGATTACAAACTACAAGCTCTTTGAAAGGTGATGGCTATACTGTTGTACATGTGTTTTGTGCACTTGAACTTGAGTATTCAGAGCAGAAGCAGATTTAGAGTTTGGAATTCTTGGGTCCAGTGAAGTTGCTGGTTCCAGTGGATATTGAGCATTGCAGCTGACAGGTATGAGAAGTGTGTGTAGGAAATATAAAGTGGATGGAGGACTTAGTGGTTGGGGCTTCAGGGATTACAAAGATAATTGTGGATCAATTCTGCCAAATGATTTGAAGTAACTTAAGCCTGCCATCAGTACTTTAATTGTTTTTACAACAGAACTTGAGAAAGCACTTAGTGCAATGAATGATTTGATAACACCTGGTTGCAATGCCCTGTCCATTAGTTGTGTATCATCTCTCTCTTTTTATTAACCTGGTTAGTCTACTGCTTTGCTCCTTTAAGACTGAAGATTTACATTAGAAAGAGGTTTTTACAAGTGGCTGTTGAAATAAATATCTCTTAGTTGGGTTAGAATGGTAAATGTATAACAAGTGTGGCTTTTCTATCTGGTTCTTTCCATACTTACGTCTGTACGCAATAGCATAATTTTCATAAGAAGTTCTGTGCTATCCCTTTATGCTGACCTATGCTAATCTTTGTATACAGCAAAGAAAAACTACCTAAATAAAAACCGAATCCTTTATCCCTTCACAAAATGTCATGAATAAACTGGTTCCTTGCAGACCAACCAGCCATAACTCCGTGAATTGTCACTGCTGTTGAAGTAAGACCACTTATGTGACTACTGGCAATTATGAAGGCTAGCTGCAAATTCAGTAAGAAAACCCTGCCTGGATGGTTTTCCCTGTTTCCTGTGGTCTGTGAAGAAGTGCGGCAGCACAGCTACTTCTAACCACCTCTGTTCCCCTTCCTGTAAGATATGACCTATCAAAATCCCACAACGTTTCAAACCGATGAACACAAGCACAGTAAGTTTTAATGCATAGTCTCAAAACTCAGAGTGTTGCCTATGGTGAAGAACCGGTGAGATAATTAATCAATGGAAATTCCAAAATGCAATCAATCTCACTGACAACTTCTCCAAAAGCTAGTTCCAGTCTGTAGCTGGAATGCTGCCGGGCAAAAAGACTTGGATATCTCTGGGCTAAGACTGTTGTAACACCTGCTTGCCATGGTATCTTTCAGGTTGGATGAAAGCATCTGTACCCAATGCAGGCCAATATGGAAAAGAAATTAATTACAAGGATATGCTTTCTTAACTCACTCAACACCTAACCTGATGTCTTCTGCTAATATAAACTGCCAGGGCTGCTGTATTGAGCAGCATTATTTGACAAGACTTATCAGTGGTTGCTTCTGTAACACAAAAAAGGAATACTTGGGAACTGCCCATTGTTGCAAAATGTCTACAGAATCACTTTTCTAATTTGCACTCAGAATAATTTATTTTTAAAACATAAATAGCAGACCCTAGCTGGAGTAAATTGGTCTAGCTCCATTGGTTTCAACACAGCCATGAAAATTCATACTAGCTGAGCATCGAGTTCTATGTTTTCCTGAATGACATTAAAAAGATGGTACACAATAACAAAAGAAAAAGAGGACTTGAGTGCGATATTTGTTGAATTAACCTCCAGTGAATAGTTCATAAAATCACTTTCCTTCCTTCCTAAACAAGATCCAAACCCACAAATTAGGTGGGGATGGCAGAATCCTAAATGCTAATGCCAACACTAACCAGGTTTTTAAATCTTTTTTGCTTTATGATTGGCAGATCTGTTTATTCCAGAATGCATTTTATTAAATGTTACTTATTTACAATGACCACTTGAAAAATAATACACTTTGGGAAGAGTGAAAGCCACTCAATATTTTGGTGGTGGGAGTGGCAGGAAACAGAGAATATTGTTGGAGATCAAAAATAAAAACGTTCAAAGCATATTTGTTTTTCAGCCATCTTGAGTGAAAAAACCTGAGATTAGAAGCTCAAGCACCCTTAGAAGAATTTGAAAAACTGGTTAATTCTACCATTCATTTAAATTCCAAATTATTTGCTTCTTTGATGGAGATGTAACACTGAAAAATCTGTTGATCCTGCTGTTGCAGACTTTGAGTGCTCTCTTGCTTTCTTACTTTAGCTCACAGCTAAAACATCAAGTTCATTACCAACTGATTAGCTTGGCAGTTGGTCAAATAAAAAACAATTTTATAAAAACCTTGAATTACAGACATACTGGAAAACTTTGCCTGCTGGCAATGCACTGGGCTTTTAAAGACTACGGTAAGAGCTGCCAGCACTTTAAAAAATTGCCCTCTCTTAGAGTCCAGGGTATCTTTTAAACAGCTTTCTGTGACTGCTTCTACATAGTGGCTCTGTCCCTCTGAAATGTCCATTCTAAATTCTCATGTACATTTATTCTTCTAAGGAAAACGGTCAAGCATTATACACACTTTGGCAATGCCAACTGCTTCTGTTAAGGAGACAGCCCACACTGGAGTAGCAAGGGTGTTGTACATCAAGACTGAACATGGATAGACTGGACCAAAATGATTGGGAGATTAAGGGTAGTTGTTTCTGTCTGCTGAGTCTTGGCCCATACCAGATTAAGTTAGGATCCCAATGTCTTTAAAGAAAGATGCCTATGAAATGGCAGGGCTGAGAATCAGGAACACAGACAGCTGCTTTCATGCTACCGTTATTCTAGAGAAAAAAAAAACAGTAATGAGAGGCAAAGATGTACAGGATGAAAGAAATAGAAGTTTGAGGAGAAGAAAACACAAATGTTCAATCCCTCACATTGAATTACGCCTACTTAGCCCTCAACCTTCCCTGTTTGACGGCATCTGGAATACTGCAGCGCTGTAGAAAATTTAAGCTTTCCTTCTTTGTGTGGAGGAGCAGAACATTGCATTGAAAAGCACCCTGTGCTGACAGCTCCTCTCCTAGCTTAAAGAAAAAGCCTTCAAAATTGCTTTGCAGATCTACCCATAATCATGTGAGCAGACGAACCTTTGCTTAAGCATATGAAAAAGAAGCCATGGGTAAGGGAAATAAACGCAGAAATATGCCAGGCGAAAAAAGGTAACTCCAAATTCTTTGACCCATGTATGGCAGGAGAAACTGTTGACCTTTCCCGTAACTAACAGTGAGGTCTGCAATAGATGGCAAAAAGGAATTAGCAACCTATAAAGCCCGGCACTGAGCAGATGGTGAACACTTTAGATTCCATTCTTCAGTGTGTGATGGTTACTTGCTGCTCTTCCATCCATTGTGAAGTATCCCACAAAAAGTCATTTAGGCAGATTTCCAGGCTGCATTTTCTTCGGTTGATGTTTCCTTCAGCCATAACTGTTTTGAAAAATTCCGAGAAAGATATCAAGGAGAAATAGACTTACTTATATAAGCATATATTGCTATAAAATACTAATTGTTTCACTGAGGAGGTCCAGCTTTATTCCTCTGGAGCAGGATTATGAAAGAGTAGCCAGTCTTCATTTCAGAAAAGCATGTTTTATCTCTTCAAATGAATATGGGACAGAATGAAAAGATTTTGGAAACTGCCATTTGCACATACTCTCAGGAACCCAGTAAAGGCTCAGCATTAAAATCTGCATTAAGGATACTCTTATATCATCAGATACACCAGCTGCATTGAGCACAAACTCGATCATGCTTTTCTTCCACAGTCCACATATCTAGCACTTCTGAGAAAACAAGCAATGCAGAGAAGTAGCACCTTATCATTTTGAAAAGAGGCACTACCCTTACTCCATGCAGAGGTTAAAATGCAAGTGAAACAGATTATTACAAGAAAAGAATACATATGGCTGCCTGGGTTCTGTGCATGAACTAAGAACAATGAATAATTGTTCTCTCAGTTCTCTATTTGGTTTTACCACAAGCGTGATGATGAGGAAGAATATCAAAACGTGTATTCAGAAGGATGGCAAATTAATATTGCACTGGCAAACTTAATTGTAAGACTACTTAAATTTTGAATGCTTGGCTTTGCTACTTTATTATTCTAATAACATATGGAGTTACCTAAACTTTATATCTGAAGACAGAGTCCTAGACAGATAAACAGACATTGATTGATACCAGTCCTCAGCAGTTTTCTTGGCAACACTGTTGAGTGACATTTATTTATTTATTTATTTATTTATTTATGTATTTATTATCATTCATTGCCTGATAGGCCAGCCTGCTTATCAGTCATCCCATGCTCATTTCCCTTAATTAGAGACATCAAATACACCACCACAAATTCCCTCCTTGACCATCCACAGCCACCACTCAGCAGCAATGCCTCAACTTAGCAGGAAAAAGAGTGGATTGGCTGATAAGAGAGAGGCTCAGATCCTGCAATGGTCTCCTTACAGGTTTACCAACCAAGCGCAACAGGAATGAGTGAAGAGATCAAAGACACTGACTGTGGTTGATCAGGACAGGTGTTTGTGGTGATGTTTTCGACAGATGGAGGTTCCTGTGAGAGAAGAAAAGAGACCCAGGTTATACCAGCCAAATGTGATGACTCCTCAACCAGAACCACTGCAATCAGTTACATTTCTCTCCCTGTTGTAAAGTGAAGCACATGCACACACATAGTTTTATTCATTTGCATCTTAAAGAGAAGAAATATTCCCCTGTATGAGAAGAAGAACAGATGCAAAAGAATGAGACCTTTCCAGCACCACTTTCATAACAGAATTCTGTTGTTCTGGAGTGATTTATTTCTGAAGAGGAAAAAAATACAAAGAACTTGGAAAAGTACGTTCTCATCAAAGGTTGTCTATCGTTTCATGAATCACATGTGATGGATGAGATTTATGAATTAGAATCTGCGTCAAAAGATTTACAATGTTCTAAATTAGCTATGACATCTTCTCGTCTGTGAGCATAAACTTTCAACAAAATATCTGTATCATCATCACAGAAGCATGGCCAACCCAGTTCTTTCATTTCACTGCAGCACACCCAGACCCTGTCACAGTGTTTGATGAATTCTTGAAGAAATGGGCTTCAGATCAATTAAAATAAACACCACAAGCTGATTTATCAAATCTTTTCTGAATGCTCTCAGAAAATGTCAAAAATCTGATCCATTGACAGAGAAGAGTCAGAGAATCGTGGCAGCCTATGGGATCACAAGACCTTTTCAAAACCATCATAAATCACTACAGAAAACAAATGGGGCACCATGTGATAAGATTTCTTCTGACAGCTTTGCCTCAACAAGACATATATGAGATAAATGGATACCTTCATCTGTGCCCAATTGTCAGTTTACAAAGTTCCAACTTGTCAAATTGTAAAATACACCACATCCAAAATAATATACCTTTTTGGATATACAATAGCGTGATTTAAGAAACCTTTCACTCTATTTCTTCATTGCAATCTTAAAAGTAGCAGGCAGAAGCACTTGAGAAAAGAGACAGGTAGACAGACAGGAAGATTGGCAGACAGACCTGTCAGATATGACCTAGCACAGTAGTTCTAGTTCTGCAACACATCTAAAATAATTAAATCCCCCTTTTAACCTGTTATAAAAACTATTTAAATTACAGTAAAGTAACTTCAGTCACAATAACCTGTGATATTTCTGTGCAGTTGTTATTTTTCATATAGATTATGAACACAATGCAGTAATACATAAATATTGCTTGAATATTAGTTAGGGTCATGAAAATGCCTTTGCTAATGAGATTACACAAATCAACAAAAATATTTAGGTATCAGAAAAAAAAATCAATTTGATGTTGAATTAGGAATTTGTGCAGCTATTCATATTGGTGGCTGGAACTCTATTATCAATGACAATGATAATGATATGCACCAGATTTTAACTTACTTATGCATTAAAGGAACAAATGGTATCATTTACAAGTGGTTATGGACACAGAAGCTTTTGTAAGACCGTTTCACAATTTGTTAGGACTTGGTATAGAAAAAAACACACGTAGTTTCTATATTTTGGATAGAGTCTCTGTTTCCAGCTTTTAAAACACTGGCTTAGCTTTCTTCAATATGTAAGAAGACTGTAATCATTATCACACAGAGCATGCAGAAACACAGAGAATTTGAATATAAAATTGCAGCTTGAGCTCATGCTTTTTAATGTTATCTTTTAAGAATTACTCCTGTGCACGTCTAGAATTGCCCTTACTTTTTGCAGAAGAAAGTTTACAAATTCAAATTCTGAAGGAAATTCAATTTTTAAATAAAAATATTCTTCAGAGATGCGTAATGCTTCCTATGTCCAGTGCCACTGGTAGAGAGGAAGCTGAATCAAAATCTCTTTAGAACATGTTTGTTGAAACTATAGTACTGATAGTATAGTATATAGTACAGTAGCTATAGGGCTTTGTGATCTTCAAGGTTTCATGAAAGAAAACCAGTGTCGGGAGCCCTTCCAGGGGCTCTAGCAGGGACTTATAAAATCAGGAGCAAAGAATTTGGAAAGTCTTGTTAACTAAGGCCAATGCCTCTCCAAAATCCCTAACCAATGGAGTGATAAACAAATAAAGACATCAGCACATCCTAGGTCCTTTCAAATCTGATTTCAGTCTTCAGCATGACAAAGGGATAATGTTGGCTTGCTGATGAATGACCTCCCTCATAAGGGCTATGGACCAAAGTTTAGTGCCATGCTTAACCATTACATTTATTAGAGGCCTTTGACATAACCAGAGACGCTATTAGTCTACATGAGGCCTCCAGCAGGGATAGATGGAGTTGTACTATATCAATTTTACTCCTTCCTCTTCAATCCCATGTGAAAGACATGTTTCAGTATCTGTAAGAACTATCTGGAAGAGAAGGAGTAATGTGAAAGCCAACCTATGAATGGGAGAACCAATGGAAGTGGGAAAAGGAAAGCAATCTCAGGAACTAGACATGATCATAATGCATGGGCTCACTCCAGTGAAGGGTGCCTTGCTTCCATTACTAAGCTGAATCCACCTCTTTAACTTCTCACAGTCAGCATTGCTTAGAAAGAAAATCAGAAGGATTTTTTTCTTTAACCATTTTTCTCCAAGACAGAGCGCCTACGGGGAGGAGTTCAATATCCCACCACCTGTATGGTGCTATATGTCTGTGTTTTGCGTGTTTTGAGTGCTACGTAAATCCAACTTTGCTGGCAGCCTTTAAGCTATGAAAGCATCTAGCACACATTTGTGTAACTAAGCATATGTAATGGTATACATGCACCTGAATAAAAGGGAAAAGAATGTCCTCTCAGTTAAGTAGGAATCTATTGTTTTTCTTAATTACTGCATTTGGGTCCCAATGCTCATACAAGAAATAGTCTATTAATTTTTAATTAAAATTTCAATACTAAAAAAATGGGGAATGCTAAAAATACATTTCTATTCTGTGTTGAATAAAATAAAAAGTTTTTATTTATGAAAACCTGTAAACTTGAATTGCCTACAGTTTATACCTTAATGAAAACATGCAATATATCGATATAAGAATAGAATACATATTTGTGTTTATCAACCCAAACTTGATTCAATTTCCTCCATCTGCCGAAAAAGTGGCTGGATCAGTCTGTGGCCTTCAACTGTTCTTGTACTTTGCTAATTGCAGAACTACAACTAAAAATAAACAGAGCCGTAAGTCAGCAAGTGCAGTACATTAATAAAGCCTGAGTACTTGGCCTTATGGCAGACACCTTAATTTCATCATGTTCACTGTAACGATGGCTTTGAATTCATGTATAGGGTAAAATTACACTACAGGACTTTTAATTACGAGAACAACATCCCTAAAAGCCTTATTCAAACTTCTGAGGTGCATGGACTAGTACCTGAGCTTAGGAAAAGCTCTTGGCAAATCCCAGTGAAATTTTTTGACCAATTCATCTTCTAGCCTTTGGGAAAGTGAAGGTGCTGCAGGCAAGATATTTGATTAATGCCACAAAAAATAGTGTTGCTGGCACAGCTGGTATGTTGGGAGAAAAATTCATCACTAACTCTAAAACTGCCATGTAATTTTCTCTCAACAGTTCTTTTCCGTACTTGACAGAAGATTTGCACAGGACAAACTAGCTTGACAGAGGACAAGTCAGCCAGCTGTTGAGGTATCTCTAAACATGACAGATCACTATGTTTTAACTCGGATTAATTCACTTATTACAGGTAGACGTAAATCACTGGTCATTGTCAAATCAGTTGTCACAACTAGCAAATCATGTCAGATTTCTGAACAAAAATATTTCAAATCTTAAACAGTTGTTATAACCTCAGCCTGCCTGCTGACAGAGGAATTCCAGCAGTAAGCACAGGATAATGTAAAGTCTATTTTCACGCAGCCGAGTAAAGCACTGCAAAATAACCAATGCTGCTCCAGCAGTATTTGTGCCACTTGTCTGGTATTTAATAGGACCAGAAGGACTTCGAAATATTTGACTACAGATTCTAGTACCTGGCGAAAATTGAAGTATTTCTTCCAAGTTGCTGTCCCCCACCCCAGCCCAACCTTTTAAACTCTTCTCTGCTGCTTTTAAGACATTAGTTTCTGCCTTAAACTCCTACCCATTTTCTGTCACTATACATTCAAAATCAAAATAAATAAAAAACAACAGGACAAATTTTAAAATGTGTCCAGCATCAGCTCACCAGAATTGCCAGATTAGAATGAAAAATCACTGTAGAAAAGTGATAGCAGAAATTAGGTCCATATTTAGGGCTGTATTTCAATTAGTTCCCTCTAAGCAATGAGATAGAAAAACCAGTAATTCAGATACATCTAACAGACTCTAAAGGCTGCAGAGCCTGAAGCATATATGCAATATCAGAATTATAGATTGGCCCAGACCTGTGCTATTGGATCCAAACCTTCTAGATCATGGGGAAGTTTGGAAAGAATTTGAACCTTGCCATTGGAGCTCAGAGTTAATCAGAAACTTACTTAGCCCAAAACATGCACTGGGAGCACACGCCATTTTGCAAACTGAATTCCCTTCTCAGGGTTTTCATAAGTTCTGCTGATGTTTTACTGGAAATAGGAGGACTGATGTCCAAAAAAATTCTTATCTAAACTCTGAGGGAGAGTGCTGGGTCTTAGGAGCAGCAATGAAAGGTGTCATGTGAGCCAAAGGTTTTTGTAAAGACAAAAACCCATATTTTTTCATTATGCTAATTAAGTGTGGTAAAGGGTGCCTCAGGATATGGTATGTGAAGTTTTTGAGACAAGACTGGATGAAACCTCAAATAACATGGTCTCATAGCTGACTGTGCTTTGTGCAGGCGGTTCAACCAGAGACCTCCCTGAGGTCCTTTCTAGCCTGAATTACCCTCTGATCCTAGCAATATAACTTTGTTATATTCTTTGTTTACATCTAAAGTACATTGGTGTCTTCACTGCCTACTCTCTAAATATATATCATATGGTGAAATTCAGTTATCCAGGGAAGCTTAGTGGCCAGATCTCACTATTGCCATACGACATACACAGCGCATCTCTCCTACCAATCCTCAACAGGTTCAGTAACCAAACATAGCTTATACCCCTTCATTCTGCCAGGGCAATTTATGTAGGATTGGTCCTCTCTGACCCAGTATCTCCTCTCTGTCAGATCAGCCACTAAACAATTAGTTATCTTTTATTTATTACTCCCTTCTGGAAAGGAAGGCAGGTATGTAACACACACTTCAAGGATGATAAATATATTTCCTCAGCAGCAACAGGGAGATTGAATACAGTTTAGATAAAACAAAGGCTTATATATTTTAAAGGCACAGAAGGGGAAAACCATAGTAAAGTTACAGATTCTAGAGATTTTATGTGTACTGAGGGGATTTCTAAAAGGATTTTAGTTAGAAAGACAAAGTTTCTACGTGTTTTTGTTAGGGACTGAAACATTTTAGCTTATTTCTGTCCAAAGATGCATAGCTTTAGTGCTGGAAATACTTCAGTCTGTCCTCACAGAATGGAATTCTGTTTTCTCATGATACGTTATGTCCAACTGTACTTATGACAAGGTATAAAGATGCTCCAGCATAAAAGTGCTTGTACTTATCATGTGTCCAATCTTAGCTGAAAAGCTAGCGTGAAAGAGGCCTTCAAGTGAAAAGAAGCATCCTCTCTCTTTGCTGCTCCTTGAAATTGTTCAGGGAAGAGGTTGGTTGTTATTAGCCATTTGTGTAAATGGATTTGTTCTGACTTGGAGTTCTCACATTAATGCTGATAGAATCAAACTTGGAAAAGGGGATGTGAAAGGACTTGTAGGAAGACTTCTTTATTTCAGTCTGGACTGGTACATGTGCATACCTAATTTTGTTTTGCAGAGTTTCAGACATGCATCATGCTTGTTTGAAAATTATTTCCCTAAAAAGTCTTTCATATTTAAAATTCTAGAGAAGCCCAATCTGAGCTCTGTCACACAAACATCTAAATAAGCTAGTTATAGATCTCCATATATTTAGGACAGTATAATCACACATAATCCACTGTGTGAGATGGTGAACACATCTTTTTTTTTAAATCCCAGCTCTGTTACCTGAAAGGCTGCTGCTTCTAGCTCCTTATCTACCTCCCTACCCCATTCCAGTGAAAATTATCCTTCTGCTATTATGACAGCACAACAAATGAACTTTTCCTAGAAAGCATTTCAGTTAAATTAAGGAAAGATGGCAAAAACTTAACATTTCCGCTGCTTAAGTAACCAAGTTCATCTTAAATCATAGAATCATAGAATCACTTAGGTTGGAAAAGACATTTAAGATCATCGAGTTCAACAGTAAACCTAACAGTGCAAAGTCCACCACTAAACCATGTCCCTTAGCACCACATCCAAATGGCTTTTAAATACCTCCAGGGATGGTGACTCAACCACTTCCCTGAGCAGCCTGTTCCAATGCCTGACAACCCTTTCAGTGAAGAAATTTTTCCTAACATCCAATCTAAACCTCCCCTGGCATAACTTGAGGCCATTTTCTCTCATCCTATCACTAATAACCTGGGAGAAGAGACCAACACCCACCTCGCTACAACCTCCTTTCAGGCAGTTGTAGAGAGTGATAAGGTCACCCCTCACCCTTCTCTTCTCCAGGCTAAATAACCCCAGTTCTCTCAGCTGCTCCTCATAAGACTTGTGTTCTAGACCCTTCACCAGCTTTGTTGCCCTTCTCTGGACACGCTCCAGCACCTCAATATCCTTCTTGCACTGAGGGGCCCAAAACTGAACACTGTATTCAAGGTGCAGCCTCACCAGTGCCGAGTACAGGGGCACGATCACTGCCCTGCTCCTGCTGGCCACACTATTCCTGATACAAGCCAGGATGCTGTTGGCCTTCTTGGCCACCTGGGCACACTGCTGGCTCATGTTCAGCCGGCTGTCAACTAACACCCCCAGGTCCCTCTCTGCTGGGCAGCTCTCCAGCCACTCTTCCCCCAACCTATAGCGTTACATGGGGTTGTAGTGGCTCAAGTGCAGGACCTGACACTTAGCCTTGTTGAACCTCATGCAACTGGCCTTGGCCCATCGATCCCACGTGTCTAGATCCCTCTGTAGAGCCTTTAAACAGATCAACACTCCTGCTCAACTTGGTGTCATCTGTGAACTTACTGAGGGTACACTCAATCCCCGTGTTGGGTTCACTGATAATGATATTAAACAGCACCAGCCCCAATACTGAGCCCTGGGGAACACCTGTTGTGACCAACAGCCAACTGGATTTAACTTCATTCACCACAACTCTTTGTGCCTGGCTACCCAGACAGTTTTTTACCCAGCGAAAAGTACACCCATCCAAACTATGAACAGTGAATTTCTCCAGGAGAAGGCTGTGGAAAACAGTATCAGAGGCTTTACTAAAGTCTAGGTAGACAACATCCACAGCCTTTCCCTCATCTACTAGGTGAATCACCCTGTCATAGAAGGAGATCAGGTTAGTTAAGCAGGACATGCCTTTCCTAAACCCATGCTGACTGGGCCTGATCACTTCATTATCCTGTACGTGCCATGTGATGACACTCAAGATGACCTGCTCCATAACCTTCCCTGGCACTGAGGTCAGACTGACAGGCCTGTAGTTCTCCAGATCCTCCTTTCAGCCCTTCTTGTAGATGGGCGTCACATTTGCTAATCTCCAGTCAACTGGGACCTCGCCAGTTAGCCAGGACTGCTGGTAAATGACTGAAAGTGGCTTGTTAAGCTTTTGCACCAGCACACTTAGTACCCTTGGGTGGATCCCACCCGGCCCCATAGACTTGTGTGTGTCCCCTTGGGTTATGGGGGCTTCATTCTGCTCCCCATCCCTGTCTTCCAGCTCAGGCACTGGGTACCCCAAAAACAACTGGTCTTACTATTAAAGACTGAGGCAAAGAAGACACTAAGTACCTCAGCCTTTTCTTCATCCTTTGTCACTATGTTTCCCCCCGCATCCAATAAAGGATGGAGATTCTCCTTATCCCTCCTTTTGTTGCTAATGTATTCATAGAAACATTTTTAATGTTTTACAGCAGTAGCCAGATTAAGTTCTAGTTGGCCCTTGGCCCTTCTAATTTTCTCCCTGCATAATCTCATGACATCCTTGTATTCCTCCTGACTTGCCTGTCCCTTCTTCCAAAGGTTTTAAACCCTCCTTTTTTTCCCTGAGTTCCAGCCAAAGCTCTCTGTTCAGCCAGGCCACTCTTCTTTCCTGCCAGCTCATCTTTTGGCACATAAGGATGGCCTGCTCCTGTGCTTTTAAGATTTCCTTCTCGAATGAAATGAAATGAAACACAGTTGGGAGTGCTCATATCAGTGGTTTGGCTGGTGGGTTGAGTTGGGGTAGTTCTGACAAGATGATGGGGCTGGCAGTCAGCTGAGGCGGCAGACCTTTTAACTAGCGCAATCAAGGAACCGCAGAGGAAACATGCCCACAGGTCAAGCGATGCAACAGAAGATTACAGTCCACGAGAGACTAACTTTTCTAACTACAACGCCCCCAACAGTCCTTAGCAGAAAAAGGCATTTTTGCCTTTGGAAAATGCATTGTCTGAGGAGCCTATATAACACCCAAAACTGTCCCTCATCTTTCTGCTAAGTGAATCAAGGTCTTAATGTTACCTTTCACCACAGTCTGATTCCTTCAAGGCTGACTAAAGAAAAGAACATTAAAAGCCTAAAAAGAACAAAAGGAAGAAAGACGACAGAGGAGAGTATTTCCTTTAGAGATCGTTCTCTTATTTCTCAAACTCCATTCCTCTTCTCCTCTGTTCAGGGAGGCAGAAAGAGCAGACAGGTGGGACTGTGGAACTACCAAACTCTGGATGGACAAGGGGAACTGGCATGGAGGTGCAATGACATTGATACAAATGGCATATGTAATTGATACATTTTAGTGAAGGTATTTTGTAGCGTGATGTATAAACTTTTTCTACCAATTTAAGAGTTGCTTTAATTTCACTGATATATTTTATTGCATTTTCATTTTGAAGTGCACAAGACAACAAGGAAATGTGTTTTTTCTTCCTCTTTTTTTTTTTTTTTTTAGGTTAAGGTATCTTTTTAAAACAGACGAACCAAAACCCTCCAAGGAAGAAATCAATTAATTAAAAATTACATAAGAACATCTGCTTGCAAGCTGATCAAACTAGAAAGGTGAAAACAACGTCTGTTCTAGTGGAGGGAAGAAAGACGACAGTTTTGGGAATGGGGAAAAGGCAAAATGTGGGTAAATGATAAAGAAGCTGCCAGATACCATGTCTTGAGTCACGTTAAAACGTGAACTTAAACACAAAGTTCAGATCAGTGAAGCAGGAGAACAATTCTCTTCCTTAGATACAAAAAGATCTTTTTTCATCTGTAGCAGGTGACATCTGACTCGTGCAGATGAGCCAGTATAGCCACTTCAATCCCTATAACTTGAGAAATTCATCAAGATCCAGGAGCACTGACTTGGATTATTCACATGATCTTGACAAACCCTGTAGAGAGCTGTAATTTGGTATAGTCAGTGCACAAAAAAAATCAAACAGTTAGTATTTAGCTAAATGAGATGTTTCTATAGAGGACTCACACAACACCACAGAATAAATGCCACAGAGAAAAATCACAGGAATGACCCCTGCTTACATATGATATTTGTGAAATTATATGCACTTAATGATTTAAAACTAACTTTTTAGGAGAAAAAATTTCATGTATTTTCAATTAATGTATTCTTTGTTAAAGTTTTTAATGTGGCTGTTATATTTTCACATACCCCATGAAGCTATTGTAACACATTTAAGCATATTTTGGCTTTAAAAAGGAAATATTCTTAGGGTTGATATTTTTAGACTTCAGTTAGTCAAAACTGGTTTGCTGGAAAAAGTAAATTTACTCACATATGTAATTGTTTGCAGGATATTTTCTTATATGAAGACATTATTTTATGTACATATGAGAAGCTTAGTAAAACTCCATCTCACTGGCTCATTCCTAACATGAATAATGTTTTAACAGCAAGGCCTAAAAGTACTTTTAAAATAAGAACTGCAATAACACTGAGCTATTTGACTGCTTCTTGAGTCAATGGCATGGGAGGCTTTGTTAACCTAGGCAGCTCACGGTGTCTCCTGCAAAGTGACATATGTCTCCTATATACACAGGCATCAGATGAGCCTAATTGAAAATAACACAGATTCAGCAGCTGACAGCTTATTGTGGCTGAGAGGAGAACATTTCTCCCTATTTAAACTATTCCCTCTTGCATCCTTTCCCCCCTTTTTGGGAAAGGGACTACTCAAACTGATCTCTTGCTACATTTTTTGACACAGAACTGCCATTTTTTTCATTTAGTTGTGCTACACTTACTGTTACACTAGGAAACAGGACGTGGCTGAACGATGAAATAGCACCTCCTGGGTGACAATTTTACAAGACATGCACTTGATTTCTGCTGCAAATGCTGTTATCAGTTGCAAAAGACACTCTCTCTGCTGAACGGAAATGTAGGATCATGCTCTGTAAGTGGAAAGCGGGCACTTCCCTCCACTGCCCGCAGAGCTGACACTTGGGGCTTCTGTTGGAGAGAGATGAATCAGAACAAGGCTTATGAGTGCGACTTTTTAGCTTTAACATCTAACATTCTCCATCCCTGATATGTCAGCAGAAAGACTCAGGCTTGTCATTGTCACCTGAGGGATGGGGCACTAGCGGACCGTTTTTAGTAGACCAGTACTTGTGTATGGGGGAATGCTTGTTTATAGTGAGCACAAGTGTGAATTCTCAGCACACTAGCTATTTTGCAGTAAGTCCCTAAGGATGCCTAAAGAGTGGCATTTATACTGACTAACATAAACACAGGGTTGTAAGTATCAAGCTTAGGCATCTCAGCTCCCTAGGCTTTAACTGTTGACAGAGAGGGAAAATGCAAAGACCACAAAAAAGATAGGCTTCTGCTCTTAATCCTGTAATCTACCTTCCTCTCTACCTGACTATACTGGGATCATTACACAATCCTACTTCATACACCTGAAGCTAAATACCAAAATGAGAAAATGCTGACCCTAAGAAAGGACATACAAGAATATCCACCTAAGGAGTTTATTGTGAATTGAACAGTTTATCTGACTGTCCCTGGATGCCCAAAGAGATACACTATAGGCGGGATGTTACACCTTGGCAATAGGGTATCACAACTATCATTACTAACTAAGTTTCGAGGTATTTTTTAGCTTATTGGTGAGACATTAATTTGTTACATTCCAAAGAGCAGTAACATAACTTACCAAAAAATCATTATAGCTGTAGAAGATGGTGTTTATGATCAGATATAGCCACATGGAAATTTAACTATTAGGAAAGTATGCCAAGTGGTCTAAGCCCGAGTAACTCTACTCGGTGCCGGTGCATTGGAAGCACTCTCCCCTTGCTCAGTTCTTTTTCTGCAACTATCTGGCTGACATGTTCCATGCAAGGAAGAGCTGTTTATAAACCATCAATAACAGGACAGGTGGAGGCAAATGGTGGTTGTAAACAACTCTAATTAGGTGACCTTGGAAAAGACCTGCCACTCAGGAACGAACACTGGTATAGTGTTTAACCATATTCAGCCCAATAAAAGTTATTTCCTGGTTGACAGGCATTTGCATTGGTCAGGAAAGCAGTCACCAACCTATGTGTGTTCAGCAGGGCTCCCAAAGTCACTCTCTTAAAAAATTGTTAGGCTTTTATTTTTTCATTTAAAGTCATAAGTATCAACCAATAGAACCAGCCAGACAAAATATCATAGTAAATGTCATGCTGATCTCAGACCAGAACCAGTGCTAGCATTTCCTGAATATATGAATCATTAATTTCTTCACAGAGGAGAAATGCACTTAAATATTTCCTTCTGACTTTTGAGGTATGCCAGATGTCAGATTTTCCTATTGAAATAGAAAATGGCATGATAATTAGAATTAGGGTTTTTTTCTGTGTCCTGTACTTGTATATTCTCACATAATCAGAGTAAAGACTAACTACAGAAAAACAACATAAGAAAACAGACACAAAATCACAAAAACAAACTAAAATTAGGCAGAGCCTAGAGGATATAAAACCAAAGAGAAACAAATGAGAACAAAAAAGACAATTATGTTAAATTTTTGTGCGCTTTCCAAGAAAAGATCTAAAACATCTTGAAACTCTTCAAAGTTGATACGTATCTCACGGGATGCATATGCTACAATGCAGGAGAGAGCTGGAACGGACTCTGATCATAATAGATGCATTTCACTTTTCTAATGCTTAAGTACAATCTCTGAGCAACAAATAGCTCTTTTTACTCACTTTTGGGCTAATAGCATCACATCCCCTTTCTGTCTGTCAGTCTAGTTCCGTGGTCCTTGCTGTGATAGTATCTGCATACTTTGTAAATGGGACAGTTTTGTTATGTGCAGATGGTAGTGTCAATCTGAAGCCCACCTTTATAATGAATTGCATTTAATTCACTTCCTTTGCCAAAAGACTGCAAACTCTAGACATGGCCAAAATTATGTATATTTAATCTTTCATATATTGAGCAGTACCAACAGAAGGTGGAGTTCTTAAATCGCAAGCTATGATGCCTCTTCAAAAAAGCTTGTTAATTATTCTAAAATGTTTTAAGCTGTAGACTATCATCTGACTGCCTGGTAATCTGTCGTCCCTAATTTATGCCACTTTTCATCCCTGAGCAATAGATTCAGTTCTTGTTAGAGTTCTTAAATTCTAATAGTCATGCTGGGGGGATCCTTGACATCTAAGTTTGATACCCCAAAAAACATTCCAAAATTTTCATTCTCATTTTTCATTTCCTACAACTTAAACTGTAAGCTCTCAGGAAATGCCTTTGTGTTGCTTTGTAGTCACTCAACGTCTGGCACAACTAACCTCCTTCTTGGTCAATAGTTAGGCAATGACATCGTAAACATGACTATGACTATTACCTTGTTTTTGATTAAATATAAACTTGCAGCTTTCCATATCACTAGTGTTTTGAAATATTTCATAGGCACTCTGAAATTATTTCTGAACTTTCAATTGCACTTTTATGTGCTACATGATTATAATATTTAGCCCTATAATAGAAAAATGCTTATAATTTTTTTTTAAAAACCAAGAGAATATGATCAGAATTACCAATGCTGATAGTTTAGTATTAAGGAAAAACTGCATTCATAAAATAACACTGAAAATGTTGCTATTTCAGCCAGTCTTAGCAGATAACTAGATCAAGGGACTAACTTGAAAACAGCATTTTCCCACTTCTTCAGCCTATCGCAGGAGCAGCTAGTAACATCCCAACAGAAATACTCTGATGACTTTAACAATTTTAGTTCTGAGACTGAAGAATTATGTCCTTTGTACATCTACTGAATGACCGTCTGCTAGAAAAGTCCTCTTACCTTTATTCTTAACTCTCCTTCACCTTTGTGATAGCTCTTGGCAATTTGCATAATAAGAAAATGTATAAATATGTAAAAATGTTTATAATATGCCCTCTGATAAAATAAAAGCATTTTAGTATGGATAAGCAAGACGAGAAATAATAATTACAATGCCAGATAGTAGAAAAAAGTAATGCAAAACTAACCCAACATCATTGACTATCCATATCTGAAAGCCACATGAAAAATATGCTGCAATCACCCACAGCATTCTTCCTTTTTTAACAAAAGCAATTTTATTCTTCAGAAACTATTAACTTTTCTCTTACCTAGTGCATTTGCAAGCAAAGGAAAAACAAGAAATAGGATCACTTAAGCAGGCAGCGAGAAATCAAAGACCTTCATTGTTGATTTGAAAGTCATAAACACCTTTTTCACACCCAACACCAGCTCTGTCTGCTAGATTAAACACTTATTTTTGAGCCCTGGATCTGTCTGGCTCAAACCCATCAGCCAACTTCAATATTTTATTCAGAATACAAGGGACTGACTTATCCACAGTGACTTTACCCAAAGGACAACACATTTCTTCCTTAGCCTGTTTGGAACCCATTCTTCCCAACCGAGCCAGCCCAAATTGTAAATTATTAGGAACTATACTGACTAATTCATTGTTTGGCTTGAACTTTCCTTCCACTTCCCCATAAAATATTATTTCTTCTTTGCTTATCCCTCATTAAAATGTATGTTACTGCTCTTCCTCTTTTTTATCTTCACATTTGCTGTTGCTACCGTTCTACTTCTTCATTGCTCCGGTTGCATTTAAGGGCCTTCCCAAGAGAAAGAACGGGACAAGACTCATTAATTTAGATATATTTCTTTTCTCTCTTCATTTACTTAACATGTGCCTATAGGAATATGAATGTGGTTGGAAAAGTTATTTGCTTTTTAAGTTGAGTTTTAATTGATGACCCTAATCTGAGAACCTGGTCAACTGTATACAGTAAAGGAAACAAAGTCTTTAAATTCAAGTCAATAGAGCATTTACTACAGAGGTAGGAGGAATGGAATAAACATTCTAGTGTGATGGTATTTTATTCAGCCATTATTAATTGTCATCAATATTCGGACACTATTAAGCAGTGTTGACTGAATGTGAGATGAGCTAGTCTCAGCTAACTCTAGTATCATATGGAGACTAAATTAGGCTTTTCAATAATCGCTGTTTCTTAATGGCTAAGAAAAGGTATTCCTGTATTGCCCCTGTGTCCTTTATGAGTTCCATAAATAACTAATTAACCTCTGTAACAAAAGTCGGCTTTAAAACAGGAGGCAGTCTCTCTGTACAAATGATGGGCATCTAAGAAAAGATCTCCTGAGCAATACAAAGCTTACGCTCTTTTTTGCAGTGTTCTCTACAGAAATTAAATGCTTATTGACTCCACGTTAATATCCATTTAGTAACCTGCCATTTTTGTTTGTTTTAATATAGCATTCAGTTTTACAGTAGAAAGGAATTATGCAGTTTAGAAGTATGAATATTAAAAAAGGATATAATTAAATCCATAGCCTGAAACCTCTGTCTAAAGCTATAATGACAAATTTAGTCCATATTTATTATGGTGCACAAGGGACTTTAACTAGATCATTAGTTTATATGCCTTACTCAGTAGTGAAGTTCTAAAACTTCACATTTTGCATATTATTACATTATTCATTTTTCCAACTAGGCATAAAATATGGCTTCCCAAGAGTACAATACCTAATTCTTCAAAATATACAAAGATAGCAATAAAATGATTAAATTACAACTCTTACATCTGTTCTTCTTGTCTGATTATAAATTAAAATGTTTAAAATCAGAAGAAAACAACACAGGTAACAAATACGTTTAACTTGCATATCTGCTCAGAACTAAAAAATTTACTGAACTCTATCCCCTCAATTATAAGTGCTATTGGCTTATTCTCTTTTTTCCACAGGTGGTTGTGTCTTTTTTTGAGAGGCTGTGAAATACAGTATAATTTGACCATAGATTTAAAAATCACTGACTCTGACTGATAACATGGATTAGGTGCTGTGAACTCACCAATACAGTCACTGAGAAAGACTGAGCAAAGAATTCAATGAGATTTCTGTCTGTATGAACACATTGGTTTAAAAAACCCATAAAATGTTATGCCTGTCAAAGGAAAAATAGAAAATGCTATTCTAAACCACTACCCATCATTGCAAAATGCTGCTTGGTGTTTTCTTTATCAATTACACATTAACAAATCTTTAATCCAATGATGGAAACGCACCAGTGCAGGTGACACTGACAAATTATCCTTGGCACAGTCTCTGAACTCGTAACACATTTCAAAGAAGACTACCTTGAATATAAAATGCACAAACTATTAAATCACAATGCCTACTGAGAAATTTAATTTTAGGGAGCATTATTAGGAAAATTATTATTTACTGAAAACCTTATATTTGAGAACAATAAATGTATTTTAAAATCTATTATTGCACTCACCTAGAACTATGTTTGTTTCCTAAAATCCTGAAATTCATAAAAACAAATACCTAAAGAAATGGTTTAAAGTACTGTGGTCATAATGGCACTGAATCAGCATTATGCAGGAAGGCATTATTGGATGTCATTGTAGGCGTCTGTGGATAAATTAGGGGAGCAGAAGTTACGAATGAGTGCTCCTTGAATGCTTCTGAACCCATTGAGTTTTCATCAAATTGAGATACTAGACTGTTTCCAGTTTTCATCTGTCTTGAATGGTTGTATTTACTCTAAGTGAAGATTAGTCTGTATGTTCCCTTGACATATGCCTTCCAGATACATTTTATGACAATTTCAAAAATGTCTGTCTTTTTTTTTTTTTCTAATCATGGCTGCTTCAATTGCAAATCGAAACCTAGGAAATACAGAACTGCATGAACCTGAGTGATCAAAACTCTTTCAGTTACTGAGCTGAATCACTGTAAGCCAGCTTACAAAATGTCCCCTGAAGATTTAACTTGCTGTTTTTAAAAAAATAATATTCCAGCTGATAATGTGTACAAAATAAATCCAAAAGATGCTTCCATTAAATTGAGAGGAGGGAATAAAAAAATGAATGAGGAAAGAACTTAGAAGAATTTGAAAGATCCTGTGTAGAAGAGGGCTTTTTTGATAAAATATTCCTGTTTATAAGACTGCCTTTGATTTATGTACTAGTATGTTGAAAATCTACCTCATTCACCCAATCTGCAGGGGGAAAACAGAGGAAGGGGAAAAAATAAAAGAAACTGGCTTCATTACATGATGTCCCTCGATAAATAAAAACTCGATCTGGCCTCTGTCCACTGCTGTTCTAAATGAGCCCAGTCAGTCTGGCCCATGTTTTTTCATTTCATTTTCTCAAGCCAAATGACTACCATCTGCTGTCACAAAGCTGTCACGCAATCAGTAATGGAAGATTTCTAAGGAATATAATGGCTGAAGAATGAATATATGACATTCCAGCTCCTATCTAGCAGAGAGAGAACAGCAACCCATTTGAAAAGAAACAGCAGTAGTCTTCTCCCACTTCTCAGCAAGTGCATTGTAATACAAATCTTTATTTGGACTCAAGACGTTGACAGGTCAATTGAACAGAATAAGTCTAGTTTATGATGCAGTTGTCAGAAGTGGTTAAAGCAGGAGTCTGTTTACCAGCGCTCTGAGATATTCCAACAATTTTTCTTGCAAACCAGCACCTTGAGGTTAATTACTTTACCAATTTGAGTAAATGGCAAGCCATATTCCCATCTGTCTCCATTAGTTCCCCACTATTTCTCAATTTATGATGACTGGGGTCAAGGCTGTGGTACAAAAGAAGAGCTAATAAAGCATGAATGGAGTAATTTTCTGTTTATACAAATGTGGTAGCCACAGCATAAATACAGAAGAGACATTTTAGAAATGCATATTCTTTGCCTGGAAACCTCTGGGTGCTAACTGTATTTAGAGGAGTTAAAAACAAACACTAGCAATAAATTGCTGTTTCCACACTTATGTATCTTTACCAAAATCACCTACATCCTGTGCAGCACCGTGCTGCCCACTCACACCCTGGCACAGGAATGAGAAAAGTTCTGAAAACCTACAAGAGTTGATCTCTACTAAGCTTGCTTTTTCACCAAAGGCAAGCTCCCTGGGAAAGAAAAAAGAAAAATCTCTTTATTTTGGTACCAGAATGCAGCATTACTGAAGCTTTTCTGCCTCAAGTAAACATTTCTTGCTATCTATATAGGATTTAGTGCTGGAATCCCTTAAAAGCTATTTAGCGGTGTGACTGATTTAAGAGCATCTCAAGGGACAATACCTATTTTATTTGTGTTTGTTCATTAAAACACTTTGAAGGTTTACTCCTGTATTAAGAAGTGTAGACTTTCTCTTCTTTTTTGGTTTTCAGTGCAGCCACATAATTATTTTCTATTCAAAATAGTTAACATCTATAACAAATGCCTTAGATAAATAACTCAAGAAAAAATCTTCACTGATTTCCACAAACTGTTAATGAATATGCTAGATTGATAAATTCTGCCTAATCTACTTTGTCTAAACAGTGGCAGACTAAAAATAGAAGATAATATTTTGGCCATTTGCCACAAATGGCAGAATTACTCATTAATTAAACACTACAATAAAATAAATTTTGCAGCAAATGAGGCATAAAGCATGTATTTTACCATAAATGATTCAAAATAGAATGGAAGTAATAATGTTCTGTTGCTGTTTGTGTAGTGTCATGGATTAAAATTTTTACATATCCATCAGAAGGCAGAGAAGCCCATTTATGTGAAGCAAATCAATAAGTACATATACATACTAATTCCTATAACACAGTCTACATAATAAGGTATTTTCAGATTACTATATTTGTCCCTAAGATCAGAACAAAAGCCAGCCATTAAAGATGATGGCAAGACTGCCGAAGAACAAAATTGACTATCAACCCTACTGATTTCTTAGGAAGTCAGAAACTAAGATTTGTACTTACAACAGTCAACATTAAGAATCAATGTGTACAGGCTGTTACTCGTACTATCTTATCAGAAGAATTCGTTCCACTGTTCCCCAGTACTGCAGAATATTTATCATTTCTTGTTTTGCAAAGAAGCAAACTGAAATGCAGAGGGTTACTCGAGTTAACACAATTGTAGAATAATACTACCAACCAAACGACTTGAGTGATGAACAGTATGTGCAACATTATTTACTTTAAAAATGCAAGAGGACATACAGTGGACACCCAAAGTGCGATAATGTTGCTGCTCTATTGGATGCTTGTTGCAAAGGCAAAGGGCACCTGAAAGGTTAAGGTGTAATAAATGGTAACTTCTGGCTTTATAGAAACAGCTCATTACTAATGTTCTACACATACCTCTATTTAGTAAAGTAACAGAAATGTAACAATACTGTCAAAATATTTTGCAAATTCTTATGAATTATGCTCAGTCTTGGGAAAAGTAGGGAATCTTCTAATTTTGCTGACAGGGGAGATAGGCTTTGGCAAGAAACATGCAAAACCAGAAAAAAGTCGGTGGCAAAGTTGTCATGCTCAGAAAGAGACTCTAATGGTTTGTCATACATTTCCCTGCCAGTGCACATAACGTTGAATATGTTATGCTACAAGAGGAATATGGCCCTTTTGTAAATTTTAGTGTTCAAAATGGAGTCTTTGGGTACATCACTGAGGGTTAGGAACCTAATGCACACAGAAGAAAAGTATTTTGAAAAAGAGTTCTTGTTAATACATAAAATGTTTATAAAGAGTCATCTATAGAACAGCCTTACAGTACGTTGTCTCTACAAACGAAATTCCAGGCCTAACAATCTCTTTGAGAGGTTCTTTTTCAACAGACAGTCTAAAGCTGCATGATTTTAAAGAAGAGTTTGGCTTTTCTTTTTAATTATTGAGCTCTCAGTGTCTCTTACTGCACAGGGAAAAGTAAAATGCAAGGAAAACAACCCAAATTAAATAAGTTAACTCCTCTTACTATGCCAGGAAAACAGAGAAAGAAAACAGGAACAAATATATGTGTTGTGTATATACGTACGTATGCAAGTATTTTTAAAAGCGTATTTATTTCATGTGTAGTGTACAATGATCAGACAATGTAGTAGAACTGGTTGCAAGCTTATATGTGTTCTGAAATGTGTCCTAGAACTGAGATTATACACAGAAGTCTTTGAATATTCAGGATCATTCAGGTTGGACGGGACCACAGTGGGTCAGTCTAGTCCACCCTCCTGCATTTACTGCAAAGGCATTATCATTTGGGAATATGTGTTCTAATTGCTTAAAATGAGGGGAGGAAAAGTGACCTTCCCCCTCTCTTCAGATGAGAGCTTCCAATTCACCAGTGGAGTAAAAAGTGGGGAAAAATTATCCCACATTTTGAAGAGAAAATAACAAAGTATATCAGTAAATTTCTTATAACAATTTATATTTAGTGGGATTAATAGAGTTCTTTTACTGTGGAACTAATGGGGGCAGCATTACATTCCAAAGCTCCAATTGTTTTGTCATTACAATTTCTAAAAAAATGAAACAGGAGATGAAAGGAACAGTTCCTAAGAAGAACAAAATTAAAAAAAAGTACAAAAAAGAAGAAGAAAGTGAAAATAATATACTTCTATTCTCCACACAGTTCCACTTTGCCAGTTTTTCTCATTATTGGCCTTCTGACTGTATTTTACAAAATGTTCTTCTGCTGGTAGTGTGGATTCTACATACTAATGTTGCTCTGACATTAAGGAAAAACAAAACCAAACACCTAAAGATGATTGGGAAAGCAGAGCAGTGGAAAGGTGGTTCATTCTGTACTCACTTGGAGATCATTTTCCTGTTTTATGATGTAGCAAAAAGCACAAACAAGTAGAGAATTTAAACAGATGAACAGTCTACTTTTCAATCTTTCAATAAAATCCAGATGGACTTTCCTACAGAAGTCCTTCTTCAACAGAAACTCTTCCTGTTTCTATTGGATATTTTCAACAAGCTTCCTGTATAGGATGATGATAACTCTTATTTTTTATTTGCTCTACATTTCTCACACTGGTTCTACCCAGTTTGGACCTTGTGATTACAGAGAATTTTTAAACAGCTTCCTTCTATGTCCACAGAGAACTCATGTACACACCTATAAGTCAAATGCATATATGAACCATGCCAAATTCACACCTTGTGAAAATTTCATATACAGCAGTTGGTGAGATTGTTACTTTTATTCAATGATCGCTGAAATTAGCAGAATTACATGGATATTTTCTGCTTGTTATCCTGGAGTAAGAGTGTCTGAATGATGGACATGCAGCAAAATTAGATGTTCATTGCAATTCCAGACAGTAGTAGCAAATACAAGTACAATGTACACAATACTAAGAGCAAAATTTTTAACAAGTTACACAGGAGAAACATACAGCTCCGCCTGCAAGTTAACTGCAAAACTCCGATAATCTCAAACTAATCATTTAGCGCTCCAAAAAGTGAGTAGAACTTTTTTAGTTTATTTATGGGGAATAAAAGTTCAGAGTCACCTTCATAAATGAATACTTGATGATGTCGTACTGACATTCTGTGAGGACGCAGTTATGCTCTAGTAATAATGAGCATGCATGTTTCTGGTCAACATACTTTGGAAGAGGATGCATTTAAGCTGCACAATGCACTTTACCTGCAAAATAAGATTTTTCATATGAAATGCTAGTTTGGAAGAGCTGTTTAGCAGTTTTATCTCCTCTGAGTTCAGTCCTCTTGTAAGCACGTTCCTGTTTGCTGTGATTTGCCTGTTTTCTGTTACTGCAGAGTTTTATTAAGGAAGAAGAATATGAGGAACAAGCTCATCAGCTAATATACAACTTGGCTCTGCTGAAACTATGAGATGGTACTAAACATTGTCATTCATTTTACTGTGAGTAAAACTAGAAAATGGTTAAACATCAAGAGGGGAACATATAATAAATGAATAAACTGAGGCATGCGTTTACTACATACTTTCTCTGACATCTTGAGAAAGCTATTGAGAGCCTCACTCAATTGTTAGTGAAGTCAGGGAAATATTTCTTGTAGTCTCATAGGGCTTTGGATCTGTCTATCCATATTACTGTTCCTTATTTCTTACATGTGCAAAAATCAGATAGTTATATTCATTTTGGGTGAGGCGGTAGCTGCTTACTGCATGAAAGGTTTTAAGTATTGGTTTGCTTCTTGTGGAAATAGAGGAAGTATTTATACAAAATTAAAGTTGACTAGAACAGTGAATTATTTTTTTGATTAATAGCTGTAGTGAAATCAATCTATTGGTAGATGGATAATTCTCATGGTATACTAAAGAATGTTCTGCTTTAATCCCTAAAGGGACACACAATTTAGAGAAAAGAAAGCAAGCTGCATACTAGAATAGAGAAATTCGCCAACAGAAAAAGACTGGGTGTATCTGAAACCCCTAGAAAGAAAAATACTGTGAAAGTTTAAGTTATCAATATTGAGGAGGTTTTGTGGCTTACTGAACAAACACAAAGGTCTAAACATCCTCAAGGGAAGATGAAAATGAAATTCAGAACCCTTTAACCCATGGGAACTTGCAGAGGGAATACTGTGAACAAAAGTTATTGATACTTGAACAACTCTCAGGCAACACTAAGGGGATTGCCTGTCTCGGTCAAGCCTCCCAGAATCACTACAAGAATTCCACAAACTTGTTATCCTTGTTGGTATTTCAGAAAAGAAGCCAGAGTTTGAATAGTACAGAACCTAAGCTTCATGTACATCCTTCCTGTGGTATCCCCAGAGCATACTCAATGTGAAGAGGAGCTCTCACTGTCATAGCCTATGATCTATTGCCATCCAAAATATTTCACAGTATCTCAAAAGCATTAAAAATTAGCTTAAAATGTAATTTGAAGAGTATTTCAGAGGAGTCCATGTGAAAAGGGGTAGTCAAGATTTTTCAGCAGCTAATTGTTTCACATTGGCAGGACACGCCATCATGAGCACACTACCTAATCTTGCTGTCTGACTTCACCGAAGTGAACATGCCAGTTAGACCCTGACAGCCTCAAAGTGGGTGTGCTGGTCATGTAATGTGAGTCACTGAGTGCTAAGCATAATTGGAAGAAACCCAGGAAAGTAATTCCTTTTAAGACCTGAGGTTGAATCTCAAAAGGGAATTTGGATGCACAAGGCCAGCTTCTTATTCTCTAAGTCACCCAGACTTCTCAGCATTTCAAATTTTAATCACTTTTTGTCCCCGTATTTTAGTGGATGAAGTCACAGAACGGAGGGTTTTATATATTTATCAAAAAGTTTTCTGGAACATGGTAAGTAACTGGAAACCTTTTGGGTTACACTGTTTCATCACCAAACTAAAAAAATAGCCAGTAACAATAGATGGGAATATTGCAGCGCAGCATTAAACAGTCAGAAATTGCTAGTACCAATTTAATAAATAAAAATCATTATATGGTAACTGAAGCAAGGCAGCAGTTAGTATTTCAAAAACCTGCAAGCTGTTATCACAAAGATGAATTATCTCAGACAAGAGAGACTACAAAGTAACAAGTTTGTGATATACAAGTTTCAAAAAAGTCTTACAAACAGGTAGGACTGCCTAGGGTTGCATTCAAATCACACCTGATTTCAGCTGCCACAATTTGTGCTACAGGATGAAATGTAAACCACCTTAAAGCAGCGTAAGGGTTGAATCCAACTTCTAATTTGCAAAGTACATCTGCTTTATAGAGCCTTTTTAAAGCTGCCTCATAATTTGAAAAACATAGCTTGTATTTCTCTCACTTCCTAAATCATTAAAAAAACCTGGCTTTATTTTTAAAACACTGATTACAAGATGGGGAAAAGCCTCTAATTTCTCAGAACACGCTTATCGAAGACAAATAATTTGTAAGAAGAGTAATGTAATAATGTGTAACTGTACAAAGGCTTTATTAAACAAACACATTTGGTGCTCAGAACGCTGACTTCTGTGCTTTGAATTTGTTTCTGATTCTTGAACTAGCACTGCTTGAAGCAAAAGATGCGGCTTTGTCAAGTGATAAAGCAACAAGACATATTAGTCTGGTTCTGTTAAGAAACTCCTAACCAAAACAAAACAAGGACTTCTCAGTTTTGTGCATGATGTATCTCACAACACATCCTAAGACATTCTAATGATTCCTACAGAGAATTTGTCCAGATTTGTAAATGACTGCTATGTGCTGTGTCAAGACAGGCACAGTCTTTACTACTCTTTGCGGCAGGATGGCTGGGCACACTTTCAGTTCCTTATTGTCCGATCTGTAAAAAGAATGAATGCACCTGATAAATGAAATAATTTCCTCTCAGATTTGCTTCACTTATGATATCTGTTCTATATATAAGGATTTTTACTACTGTTCTGGAAAAAGAAAAAAAAAAAAACAACAATGAAAAACAGGCTGCATATGAATACAAGAAAAGTTTGTTTATAAACTTTTAATACTTTTAACCTTAGAAGTTATGGTGGCAGAGGAGGAACCTACCAGTAAAAAAAAGAGAAGGTGAAACAGTTTGAATGTCAAAATCTCTAGAACTAACTTAACATTGTTTCTCTATCTCTTTCATCTCATGAACCATGTTAGGGGAGAATGGGCTCAAAACAGAAGAATGAAGGGGTACTACAGCAAACTGAAAGAGCAAGAAAAATTCTGTTAGTGCTTCTCTGCTTTTCTAAACTGTGTCCCAGATCTTGAGGCATTTAGATTTGATACATACCTGGGTACTGAGATAATTCTCAGGACTCAGGATGTGCTTATTCCCATTGAATAAGCATGCCCCAACATCTCTTGGCAACATAGCTGGTTGCTGAGTATCACCACCTGGTTAGTAATCCTTATAAGTGAATAAGCGTGTCTCCTTTTAGAAGTAATAATTTTGCATCTTGCACTTTTGGAACCCTACCTTTGATTAATGAAATAGCTTTTAAACTTTAAACTTTCTATTTATATTAAAATACAAAACTCAGTAGTTCATGTGAAGTTTCAAGATATTCCTTTACAGTGAGTAGCTCACTCCAAACAGAATCACTGTTCCTAAGCATCTCAGACAGCATCAGTTTTTAGAGGGAGAGTTACTGGGACCATTAGGGTTAACGCCTTTTTGACTGCATAAATTTTTGTGCTGGTTTGGGCTCGGATAGAATTAATCTGCTTTATAGTGGCTGCTCTGGGGCTGTGTTTTGGGTTTGTGCTGGAAGCAGTGCTGATAATACAGGGATGTTTCCATTACTGCTGAGCAGTGCTCACAGAGAGTCAAGCCTTTTCTGTCTCTCACCCCACCCCACCAGTGAGGAGGCTGCGGGGGCACAAGGAGCTGGGAGGGGACACAGCGGGGACAGCCGATCCCAACCAACCCAAGGGATATCCCACGCCATATGATGTCATGCTCAGCACATAGAGCTGGGGGAAGAAGAAGGAAAGGGGGATGTATGGAGTGACAGCATTTGCCTTCCCAAGTCACCGTTACGCGTGATGGAGCCCTGCTTTCCTGGAGATGGCTGAGCACCTGCCTGCCCGTGGGAAGGAGGGAATGAATTCCTTGTTTTGCTTTGCTTCCGTGCACAGCTTCTGCTTTACCTGTTAAACTGTCTTTATCTCAACCCATGAGTTCTCTCACTTTTGCACTTTCCATTCTCTCCCCCATCCCATCAGAGGGGAGTGAGCGAGTGGCTGTGTGGGGCTTAACTGCTGGCTGGGGTTAAACCACGACAGTTATTACACTAGGAATAATGTGACGTGAGAAGGTTCGTTGTCCTCTTCTCCCCTTACAGAGGCAAATACAGCTCTCTGAATCTGAGCATGCTTTTTGCTGAGCAGGTCAATGAGAGAAATCATGAGCTGAGGGAATTAGAATAAGTATTATTTAGCTGCCTGCACTGACAGCTAAACAGATCTTATAATCTGAAAAACTGAAGCTGCTCAGGTACTGAATAGTACCGCAAGTACTCTGGTTTCCAGCCAAGACCTCCACCATTTTACTTACACCTGTTCCCAAAACCACAGAATTGGTACAGCATGTCCACCACATACTACTGGCCATGCGTGAGAAGCTGTATGGTAAAGAACTGAGGTGATGTGTTTCCGAGGCAAAAATTTAATCTATTTCTATGTTGTGACTGTTATTTCAGTGTCAGGATCTGATATATGAGGTAAGCATCCTTGAAATCAGCAGATTAATTTCTCAATTGCTACCATGCTTATATTTCATGCTTTCATATTGGAACGCTCACAAATAACAAAATTTTTCAATGATTTCTAGTTAAAGCTTCTCAGTCTCTGAAACCATAATTTTTAAGAGAAAGAAAAAAATCCTTTTATAGATTACTGCTTACGGTCTCTTCTTGTTAAGTAATTCATCAGAAGCCACTGCATCCTGGCTATTCTGGTTTTTTCCTGCTCTAAGTAAAGGGCGAGGAACTGAATGAAGTGTCTTCTGGAAAAGCGCACTGCATACTGTTCCCTGTATATAATAGAAAGCCCAGACTGTGTCTTAAGATGTGGCAGACCATTTCCTACAGAGAAGTAAGGTGCTCATCTGATGCTAAAATGGCATAATTTTTCTTTCAATGGCTAGACTATGGAATGTAATCCAAACTCTAAACTGGTGGGGGTTGAAATGTGGATAGTAATGCTGATTTGATAGCTGTGCAATGAAATCTCCTGTAGGTTAGTTCCCATGAAAGAACTAATAAGGGCACTTGTTTTCAATCACAGATGCTCTCTGCTCAGTCCTATTCTGAAGTGCTTTATTCAGAGTTTCCCCAATCAATATTTTGACTTTGAGAGGCAGAGCTATTAGAGGTTGTTTAGCTTGAGAGCTGGAATGCCAGGTCTTGAGCCAGGCAGCCCTCCTCTACTGTTTGTCAAAAGAAGGCAAGAGAAAAAAAGAGCAGATGCAAAGAAACAGTGTACATTCCCGTCCTAACTGATAATCTTATTTTCTATTATTTCATCCTTTGGTAAACATATTTTCCAGAATTGTACAAAACTAAAGCACTGGAGAAACATACCGTGGAGAGCATGATCATACTATCATAACTTTTCTCTAAAGTGAGCAACAATTTTCTGGTTCATGGGTTCTGGAATGCCACTTTCACTGTCCCGGAACGAAATTTCTTTGACTATTACATAGACTGATGAGCTAAGTAAGTCACAATTTGGATTTTTGTGCCAGGCTAGGAGGGAAATACAACTGGATGGGAATATATCAGAAATCTCTCTCTTCTTTAGGTCTGATAATGGATTTTTAAGTATCTTAGGAAAGAATTCAACTTTAGTTCTAAGCTGTAAAATTATTTTAACATGACCTCAATACCTCAAAATCCATTCCAAGCAGCAGTTTTGGTTTGCTTCTCCCACCAAAAAGGGAAGAAAGCTGTTCTAGTGAACACACACATACTGTGACAGAAAATACTGTCTTACCACCATAGAAAAATGACAAAGGAAGGCCAACCTTCTTTGCAATTCAAGAAAACTTTCTTATACAGCGTTTATTAATTGAATTCCAAATCACAGTGGATGACTGCACCTTTATCATGCTTTCTGTCCCCAGTGTGCAGCTATCTCTTTCAGGAAGATTATTTGTATGGCAACTTTTACTTTGTTGGATAGTCTTCATTTTGGCTACCTATCCTTACAGAAATTCTGCTCAATTTGCATACGGGTTATGTCCTATTTGCTTTTATTTCATATGTCTTTGTTTGTAAGATCATTACTGCTTGTTAACAACAGTTCTTTGCCTTCCAAATGCTGCTCTTCCCAGCATATCTTAAAATATTTGCTAGGAAGAACAAACAAACAAAAATGTGGTTTAGTACTGCTCACGTCTTGAAGCCAGAAGTTTCTGAAAATCATCAGTTTGGCAGTCATACATCTATCCATCTTTTTGTAGGTTCCACTATTACAGGCAACAATATAAAGACCTTTTATATAAATGAAATAAGAAGAAAGTTCTCTGTTACTCCAGATGTTTGTTTTACATTAGTACAATTCTACATTAGTGCTTGTCACTATTTTCTTCTCACTTCATCCTTTTGGTATTGATCATCTGCTTTTGATCTCACACACTGAGTAATGACACTGTTTTCACAATGTTCAGGGCTGCCTGCTATCAACACAGAAGCCAAACTGAGCACATACTGCTTACTTATATAATAAGAAGGGAAATACAGATCGAATGAGCACAGAGCAACATTTTTTTCTTTTTGTACAATCAAAGAGTTCCTTCCACACCTTGCAAAGGGAAACAAAATATCAGATTTTTTTTTAAAAAATAAGTCTTTAAAAGAAATAGAAGCTTAAGTAGTAGATACTGACTTGTAACAGATAGTTGATGTTTTCATTAAACTGGTCTGTTATAATTATTTAGGTGTTTTGTTTTAATAACTGATAAGGCAGCATTTTTTTTTTTTTGTTTAGTACATATTGATTCTTTTGGTAGTACAGACTGAAAATTTCTGTTAAAAGATAAGGTGGTTTTGCTTTTAGTACGAAGACAGCCAAATAAGTCACCTGTATATGCTCTACAGTCACCCATTTTATTTTCCTTATTCAAAGTAGGTGTTTCTGTGTTGCAAACTGTAATTCCCAATCCCTGTTGGCTAACCCCATACGCATCTGACTGGTTATTTGTTTAGTAGCGCTCGGCACACTGAACAGGGCAGGTTTGTTCTGCTGAAGACTTTATTACCCATCTGCCACAAAGCATGGCTGTGATAGAATTCATTCTATTTACCCTAAAACAACAACAACAACAAAATCACTTCTCATGGGTATGCAGTGTTATGAGGGGGAAAAAATAATTTGACACTTCATCTTTCAATGCCTTTCGCCAGTAGTCAGGAAAAAATATGTAGATATAGTCCTTTCATTAGAAACAGTGCAATAAAACTAGTATTTCTTCCCTGTACATATAGCACCAAGGAGACATCCCAGCATTTGGAATGTAGTACTTGTTTCTCAACTACAATTAACCAGTAGATATAACTCCTTCATCATTTGAAGCATTTTACGTTCTTTCGTTTACAGACTGGTTTTGGTAGTTCTAATTTAGGAGGGCTTTTTCCTTCCATCAGGCTAAAGAGCTTTATTTAGGGGTTATTTTTTGTTTTAAGCCCATGTAAATGGTTTGACTGCTATGTAAAACACCCAATAAAAACATGTAAGTACTCTCCCTTCAAAATCCTCCAACGATCTTCCTATCATCAATCTTTACAGTACATCTTACACAGTTATAAAACAGGATGCTGTATGTTTAGAAACTGTTACACATAGACTGGAGCGTGCATTGTGTGTGCATGCTTGCATGGAGATGGGAGTGGGGGGTGAGGAGGAAGAACCTGAATAACAATGATTTCAGAAAGCAGAGGTTAGAAAGAAACATGCCTTTAAACAGTGCACACAGTTGTACCTTCCTTTCCATAATTTAGACAAAACCAAACTGAAGGTATGTGGGAAGCTAAGCATGGTATATCAATATTTATGCTGCTTGGAATTTACAAACCAGCAAGCTCCTATGCAAATGTTTGAGCTACATAAAGGAAACATTGTTTTCTGCACATCATGCTTCAAGTCATATGCTCTGAAATAAAGATTTCAAAAGTATACTGGCCTTTTTGAATTTTTATTTTATTTAGGAAGCTGTCATTTACAAGGCCAAGCCTCTACTCAAAAAACTCCTGTTTTAATGATGGTGCATATTATTTATTGCATGTACTAGCTATGAATACATTACTTGAAAAATGTTTAAAATTGGCTGAAAAATCCACAAGCATTCCCTTCCTCCTCCTGCGTAGCGATCAACTCCTGCTCAGCAATTTCTCTGTGTGAGACACTAAAATGAAGCAAATAACACATTTTCTTTAAACTGACATAGATGGCTATTAATTCTAAGCTCTTTGCTATATTCATAAACAATAAACTTAAGAATAACATTTTCTACAAATTCTGGATGGTTCTGCATGGACAATTTTCAGTTCTGTCAAGTGAAGCCAAAGTAATATGCCAGTGTCATGTTTACAGCCATCTGTGTAGATGCAAAGTCAAGTTTGGACAGCTTTGATCTTGATAAGGTGCAGATATTTTGATGTGAAGGATGACTACCTTACTTTGAAAGCACAAATAGATAAAAATTCTTCATGGGCTTGGAAGAAATGGTCAGAAAGGTAAGGCTTGTTTCAAACTAAGTTTTCTAAATACCAGCAGACACTAATTAAAACAATAGTAACCAGTTGGAAAGACTACTCCTGCCAGTATCTTGTTCATGCCAATAACCTGTGAAGAAAGCTCTGCAAGATGAAAGAAATACAAAACTCAAGCCAAAAACCCCTGACAAACCTCACAATTCTTGTAACTGAAAGGGAACGGAACTTAAAAAGTATAGGCGCATCAAAACCCCATAAAAACACTTTCTGACTATTTGGTAAACCCAAGACAAAGTTTTTCTTGCTGCTTCTAGTTTTTGCAGTCTTAACAGTAACTATCATGATTGGTTTGACTTTTAAATGGTTACAGTCGTAGCTTTAGTGGTATGGCTCCTCAGAGGGGCAGGAACAGCAAAACGTAGAGGGGGGGAAATGTGGGTCTCCGTGAGGTCGATGACCAAACAGTCATTTATAGCATGATTTCATGATATAAATTCAAGAGTTTCCTTCTTGGAAGAAGTAGGCATGCAAACATCATCAGTTCAAGAGTAGTAACCCAAACACAGATTCAGAATGGGTAAAAATGCATACTGTCACCTGTGCATTTGTGATTGTGAGGAGAGGGAACTTCGGGCTTTTAATTCATTGAAACAAGCATAACAGCAGATCTCTGAAGCCCTCTTAAACCTATATGATGCCTGAATGACTGTCAAGCGTTGCAGTTTTCTTAGTAGCTAGTATATGATAGTCGTCTTCTAAGTTAAGGTGAAAACTATGATATAAAAAAAGCATGGAGACCTTGACAGTAAATTATTAAACAGCGATCGGACACTTTTGCTGTCAATCTGCTGGAACTAAACCTGAAACCAAAAGAAAAAATATAATAAATATTTCCTTTAGGAAATTCTCTTCCTTGGAATCTTCCATTTCAGAAGAGATATAGGGAATGATTCTTTTTAAATTTGTCACACTTAAGTCTGCGGAAATTCTAGTAATTCATAGCTTAACTATTTCCAAATGCAACATGAATCCAATGCGCCTTGAAGGAAAAATGACCCGCTTTCTTGTTCTCATGGGATTACTACAGTTTTGTACAGTTGTATTTTTAATTGAAAACCATAATTTTCCATAATACCACTTGTGTGAACAGATTAGATTTGAACTACTAGCCAAAAGTTCCTCTTGCTATTGTAATTTTAATTCACTTTTTAACAGGTAGGAACTTGCGTATCTGGCACCAGCTGTACAAATTGAGAAGTCACCCACTCTCCTGATATTTCTTTTTAAGATAAATTACCTGAGGATATTTTTCATGACCAGGTATAGGATTCTGCAATGCCTGTCTACCTGTCTCATATCGAAAAAAAGATCAGAAAGCTGCATCTTTTGTCCTCAGTTTTACCAGTTCCATAGTGAGGTTATTCTCCATTCTTCATTTGTATGAAAATGTTTCAATACAGTACATGACTTCAAACATGTATCATGTGTTGTGAGAGTGTCTGGACAATGGAAAATGGCAAGTAACGCAGGGCTTGGGGCTCAGTTTCAAATTTATCATCTAGAAGCACATTCTCAAGTGGCTGACTAACATTATCTGTCTCCCTGTAACAAAATACAGCCATTTGAAAAGCAGCATAATATGCCCACAAAGCTTCCATTTCCATCCCCCTCCCCACAGTCTTAATTTTATTTATTGAAATTTCCACCTTATATTTAATGTACAGAGAAAAGTTATTTTGCACTGCCACCACTGCAGGAGCTTTTTAAATGATTCAAGGAAGTGTAGCTTTCATTTAGGTTTGTGCCCTCCAGTCTGTTTATACTGGTCGATACACTTGTCTGAAAAATATAATGGATTAGCACATCATTCAACAAACTAGTCAGAAGGCAAGCTCAAGGCGACAGAGACCAAAAAGTAAATTACAGCCAGTAGTAGGGACAGGCCATGCCTACAGCTAGGAAACATCATATCAGTACAAAACCTGTATTCTGCGAGAACGTTACGTGCACTGAAATGGGTGAAAAATTTACACTGAAATACAATAAAACAATCAACTCCGTGATTTCATACAGAACTATAAGTAACTACAAGTAACTGTAACTATACAGTTTATTACACCTAATGCAAAATCTGATTCTCACAGGCAGTGCCTGCTACAGTCACACCTTCTGTCAACAATAGATCTTATTGCTCTGTAATATAAAAGGAGTATTTGTCTCCGGTTAAGTACTTTTTATATCAGAGCTTATTTAACACATTTAAATATGTGCAAAACATAACATGACAAAAAGCATAGTGTGAAAAGGCTGTGAAAATATATTTTACATGGGTAAGACAAACACACCCAAAGATGTAATACAGCCTTAAAAGATGGAAGTTCATCCTCCTGTGCACACAGACAACATTCAAGGTGAAGTTCGGTAATTACAATTGTTAGTACATATGTAAAAGACTAAACTCTTTTCTGTAAGTGATCACTGCACGTTATTTTTCTTTTTGAACCTACAGAAGTTAATGAGAAAAAATAAATAAAATCCTTTTACCTTTACTTCTATTTTAAAACTTTGTTATTTGGAATAGATGCCTTTGTTCTGTAAGATGTGGATCCGTTCTCAATTAGAAAGAGAAAACAGCACTAATGTTGTCATAGGAGTGAAGGACATCATACCATTGTAATAACCTTTCAGAAAATTAACATAGTGGATGAAATTCACTGCTGAGGTAGACCCTTAAACTCAAATGGAGGTACATCAAGAAGAGTTGTGTGTGATAAGCTGAAAGCTAGAAATCACACCATATGACTATTAAGTAAAATTAAGTGTTAAGTACAATCTTGAAATGAGTTACAAACAACCTAGAAAAAGCATCAGCAGTGAAGAATGAGCAACTACCTACAATGTGGCTTCCAAAGCCTTCTATCTGTGAGAGAGAAAGCCTTCTCTACAGAATGTGAATGAGGAATATCATTACTTTTCTCCATTTCCATTAAACTGTGGTTATGTAGCAATTAGTTTTGCCTTACTTCTGCTATTTTTACTTACGCTTGTGTCTTACACATGACTGCAGGTATCAGGAAAGATAAGACCAGCTTTCAGATTTCCCTCATGGCCGTATCCCTGGTTTCATTTATTCACAAAATGAACAGAAGCAGATGATTTCTGGACCTCAATTTGCCTATCTCTATTCCTCAGTTCTCACCACAGAGTTACTTTGAGCACCTTGTCTAGGATTCTGGGAGAAGGGAGAACATACCACGGAGCAATGGCATTTGAAGGGAATTCCCACACTCTTTAATTCACGCTTGCTGCTTGCTGTGGAGCCAAAGGAGCAAATGGAAAGTAAGTGTTTGTATTTGGGATCACTGATAGTTTAATCTAGGTTATTTCTGCTCAGAGACTGTGTCAAGCTCTTACCCCCTGAGAAACCTCTTGTTACTTTATGGATAAAATCAAGTGGATTTGGACTCAATTCTCTGCATCTGCTTAGTATAAATCTCAGTCTCCTGAAAGGAGAGGTGTTAAAGTTGATTCTTTCCAAGTTGTGTGTATACTGCACTGATAATCAAGTTTCTATTCTGGTAATGAGTTAGTTTGTAAAAGTACATTTGCATTGGGATATGTCTGTTTCTCATTTGCCTGCCCTTACACACTACTTCTGGGACAGTGATCTACAGAAACACCAAAACCTTCCTTGTTTTAAGCAAAGATCCCAATTTAAAATGCAATACCCTATCACAGCTAAAGCCACAATGTTCAAATATGCTGAGCTCTCAATTCAATATGAAATCTGCCTGTTCTCCTGGCGTGAGGCCAATAAGAGACTGATGGATCTTGACACATTCTTCCCTGGTTTGTTTGTTTCCCGGGCAGGGGCTATTGTTCAATGCCAACTACTACTTTAAATGTCTAGTTAAGGTTTTCTAAAGTTCTAAAATTTCTATAAATGTATAAATCAACAGGCACTTACAGACTTGAGCAATACCTTTCAGTATAACAAATCAATTAAACATTGAGCCCCATTTCTTACTTTTTTAAGCACACGTAGTTTCACGTTTATGACTGGCCAAACAATCAAGCAGACACACGTGACCTGTGCATCGACTTTGGGTGGTAAACAGGGCATAAAGAAACAAAATGGTAACACACAAGTTCTCTCCAGAACTTTTGCTTTTGGTAAGACAGCCACTGATTTTAACGAGGGTTCACACCGTTCAAAAGTCCAAGCTCCAATCCCTCAAAGATTTAATTGAATAGCTTTATACACATCATTAGTTTTACAGCTTTCAATGAGAATTCTTGTGTGCATGTTTGCAGGATCCAAGCCTTTGTTATGACATATTCATCCTTTGTTCTACTCATACTCTATTTTATTACAAATACAACTTGTAGCGTTACCTTTTGTTACCGTTAACAGTTATCACTCAGAGAACTGTTTTCAGTTTCTTGTCACATTGCCAAATTTACCACTATTTAGAATAAATTTTTACAGGACACACATCTGTTTCAGACTAAATAATTTAGAAAATTTCAGCTAAGGCTCAGTCTAGACACAACAGCATTTTTTTCCACTAATGTTAAAGCAGTAAGATTTTCTTTGAGCAGACATCACACTCCCATTTCTGTCAGAAAACGGATTTGAACTGGCAGATGGAGTTGCCTTTATACCAGCAAGAGCCTATTTGCTATCCCAATAATAGTGCACTGAAATTTGTCCGAGTCATATGCCACTGAGCAAGTAACCACTGCTTAAATAGATCAATACAAACCTTCTATTTATTTCTACAATCTACAGTGCCCTATGCTTATGATCAGTGGCCAAGGGTGTGATCTGTACAGTGACCCACACCATTAAGGTATTGGTGTGATACTGCGGCTGAAGAATTGGGGCCCAAATAAGAGACAGACACCTCACCGAAACTGTGCATTTCTGAACTCCTTTCCTTTTCTGCTCCTGGATCCTGTAAGATGTGGACAATTTGATGGGCTGATTACCTATGCCTGGCATAGAGTCTCAGGGCGGGGAAGAATCCACAGCACTGAGATGGGAACACATGCTGCTGCCACACGTAAACATGAGAGAGGGGCCAAATGAATGAATATAAAGGTCTGTCCAGAGGGATTTCAATTTCAATGGCCACATCTCATTAGAGTCCATCCTTGGCAAAGAGACTCCAACCTTTAGCAGCCAACAGCACTACCCACACTGCACCATCACCCAGTAAAACTAAACATGCTTCAGCCTACCATGGCTCTTCAGGATGCCCATGGCCCACAGTGAGAGAACAAATATACGTGCTCAGGGCTGTAAGGCTGCAGCTGGACATTCCTTACTTCCTGCTGTTGTGGGACAGTGTAGGACGCAGGTAAAGTACTTGTCAGCACAGCCTTAAGACCCATACAGATACACACACAGTATACATAAATATATGTATACATTATTATACATATGTATTATACATATATATATGCACGCATACTCCTTGCTATAGAGCTAATTGTATCTGTAATGCATCCCACATTTTGTTATTACACTAGAGCATTATACAACACAACTAACAATTTAAAAAAGGCTTAAAAGCTTGTCTTTCTAATAAGTATGGCCATTCAGTTTTGCGTTTTTTTTAGTGGGGGAAGGGCATGGCTAATCATCGACTCTTAGCATTTGTAAAAGGGTAACAGTTTTTACTGTTAAATTTTGAAAGGTGAAAAATATGCGTCCCTTGTAAACTACGTATTCCCTTCCATCACAAGATGAGATTCTCATAGTCACCAATCTCATTAAAAGTTGAAACTGTGTCTGCTTAGCATTAGCAAGGAATAAAAGGGTAAGAATGAGGTGTCTATGAGAACTATAGCTATTGACATCACTGACCTATAAATACGTCCTCTTCAAGTTGATATACAGCAATTCATTATCCCTGTTTTGATATAATTGCTATTACTGAAAGCCCTTTGCTTCCAAGTGTTAATACAATTGCAGTTCATATTTCAGATTATCTGCCAAAAAGAAAAAACTAATTTCTAAATATTTGATCATAAAAGTTGTCCTCAGCTTTTACACAGATAATTTAGTCAAATAATATCAGATAATCTTAGAGCAGATTTAACAGGAAATTGCTAGAGACTCCATCTAACCAGCATCCATTTGCACTTATATAAATGTACTGAATGTGTAGGAAGACTTTGACAGCTTGCCATATGTGATTTCATTCTGTAGCCTACCTACTTTACCATCAAAAGTTATATCCTTTGAAGCATTGCCAGAATTACTTTAGCCCAGTAGATATGCTAGATGTGCCCTTTAAAAGCCATATCATTTCCTTTCTACTCTGACTAGTTCAATGTAGCATCTGCTCAACTAAATTCCTTTGAAGGTTAAAACCAAAAAAACCCCTGTATTACAGCTCACTAAGATGTCCAGTATTGAACGAAGACCGCGGATGCAAGAGAATAAATACGAGTTAAATGAGACTATAAAAGAGAATCGGAAAATTATCAGCTATCATGGGAATATTATAATTATACACACACAGAATAAATATTTTCATTTCAGGATAGGTAAGCATTTTATTTAAAATAATAATAATCCTTGAATTTTATACTTCCATTCCATTATGTTGATATTTTATATGCAAATTCTGATACTGCTGTGACATGGGTGTTAATACCATAATAAAGAATATCAAACATCAACAACTTGATTCAAAATAGCAAATACATGTCGGCACGTATAATCTCCTTTAAAATCTTTGGTTTTACAGTTATTTTAAAAGACACTATGTTATTCTCACAGCACCCTCCCAGGTGTTCTAGATGATAATGAAGGGATAGTCCATATCATCCAGTATCACGAAGCAGTTGTGACATTTTAGAAATATCTTCAGTTCAGATTCTTTAATTTCTACAAATGCTATTCAAGATTGAAGGCTTGTGTTTTTACTAAAGAGCTGAATGAATTCCAGTAATTACATGGTTTTCTTGTCTGCTCAGTTGAAAAGGTTTCAAAACATATTAAAGTGGCACTGTCCTCTCCTAGTCTCTTGAAACCCTGCAATGTCAATTTTAATTAACGAACTGTAAAAGTTACATTTCTATATCTGGGATTTTTTTCAAATTTCACTTATTATTTCACATGAATTTGCACCCTCACCGACTTTGCTAATCTGCAGGGATTTATCACAAGAACATCATGAGAGTGCAGACCGGACTGTGTCAGACTAGCAACACGACTGTCCAAATTAGGTACAATGCTTGTACCTGTTAAATAGCTCTTAACCGCTTAGAATGGAATAAGCATAATTTGTTTTATATCTGAGTATCTCAGTGGCCTGCCATCAAATACATAAGAACTTTATTCACAGCCACAATTGTAGATAAACCTAGAGGCGTGTAATGATATCAAAAAAAGAAGAGGAGAAAAGAACAAGTAATAAGAAACCGGCTTTGATTTAGCCAAACAAAATGTCTGGAATAGCCTTCATCAGCTTGTCCAATTTGAAGTGTACGAAAGTCTTTCTGTAGACCCATTTCTGCCAAAATGCAGGAAAGACAAATCTTTAAACTTGCAATGAGCATGGAAGAGAGGCCCATCTCAGCGAAGCTCTCTCTAGAAACCGGAATTTGCTAATGTGCATTTCAGAATTACTTTCTATTTTAAATTCTTCTCCTGAATTGCCTTCTGATGGGAAGGCACTGTATGTTTAAGCAACAATCCATCAAAATTGAATTTAGGAGCTAACAAGGAAGACAGACTGAATCAGAAGAAGATGGGAAACAGATGGTTTAAAATAAAAATATCAGAATTTTTCACCTCTCCTAAACATGCAACTAATCAAATATATACCTATTACAATAGATATAGTTTTCCACTACTTTATTTTAGGCGACCACTCTGACCCTGAAGACTGCCAGGTCTTTGGAATGCATCTTTCTCAGTGGTTAGACACTACTTCACTTCACAACAAATAAAGTCACTGCAAATAAAGTATATAGCATTTACAATTAATGCAGGGATCCTTTTAAATTGCATTAACAAAATATTGGTTCAGATTAACTCAATCTGATTACATACGTTTGGAGAAAAGAAAAAGAAACCAAGGTATCATATGACCAAATTATTTAAAAACATGCAATCAATTTATAACCAATTTAGGGAACAAAAAAAGAGTAATCGAACTTTCACTTTTATTCAAAGTACTAGTTGTTTATAGGGACAGAAGAATTGCTCAATAATTTCCAGAAAATCTCTTTATCCCCAGTGTAACATAGGCACCATGTTGACAATGTTGACAATATCTAGAAAAATGAGAACCATTCAAAAAGTTGTGAAATCTTTTCATTGACTTACAGGCTGTGGATCAGCCTCATGTCAGGTCAGGAGAAACAAACGCAGGAGGGAAAGCTGCTGTTCCTCCAACTGTATTAATGAGTATTAAAAAAGGAAGCATGTCTTCCTACAAACTTTACGTCACGACTCATACATGCTGCTTCAATATGTGGAAGTGATAAATTTACAATATTCATCATACCTTTCTTATGCATATGTTACAGAAGTTCAACAAGAACACATCGATAGCTCCATTGTCATGCACGGAATGTCAGGAATGTATATGGCTTTGTATTTACTACTTAGACATGAATAAGTGCTGTCCCAAAAGAGACATCTTTCGGAAATGTAGTATGAAAAGGTACAGACTATGCCTCACTGTGCTTGCCATAACGTAATTCAGCAGTACTCAGTCTAGAAAATACTCTTGTCACCCAAAAGACTCAAAGACAGAATCTTAAACACAAAATAATTACTATAGGCAATAATACTGTCATACACTTTATTAGCACAAGGCCAGATTTATTAATGCAAAGACTTCAAAAGTTATCTGGAATGCAGTGTGAGCATGATACACCATATTAGTTTATAGATCCATTTGATCCCATTCAACTAAAGAAATGAGCCAGTATTTTCCCTTTCTATTTTACTGTTGCCAAACCTCACAATTTTACTGCCAATCATGTGACGTTTGATTGCAGCTTCAAAGGCCTGGCTGTAGAATCATGATATTCCCAGAAAGTCTCAGACATCTCTTAAATATAAAAGGAAACTTCTAGCATTCATGGTAGCCAATAGGAAAAGATGAGTTGAAAATGTAAAGCCATACAGGCTGCAAAAACCCCAGAATGTTAATAAGCCCTTTAAAGTATTATATTCATATATCTGATAACTTGAAACCAGTCTTACTATTTGAGTTGATGCTGGGGCATGAGTTCTGGATATCAAGGGTTGGCAAAATTTATTTTGGTTGGTAAGGAAGAAGCAGCACGTCTTCTCACAGCTCTGATTCTTGGTTGCTGAGTAGGGGCAGTCCGCTTCGTCTCTTCTCTGCCTTCCCCTTCCTGTCTGCTCACAGCAGAGAGGCATTTCTTTTGTCTGCCTTGCTCACACTGTTTTGATTCCCCCTACCTCCAATATATGCACATGGTTCCTGTCTCTAGAGGAGAATATAATTCTTGCTCTTAGACATACCCCCTCACTGCTGAAGGAAGGTATTTTCTCTCTTTTCTTTCTGCCTTAAATTTCTGACTCCGGGCAAAGGAGGTTTATCACTCCACTCTTTTTCCACATCTGGGCTCCTGTCTTTTGAAAGGGAAAACGCAGTCCTAGTTTTCCTCTGCCTCAACTGGTGGCCGGTAGAAGTATGTCTCTGCTGCATAGCTGGCCTTGGCTATGCCAGCACTGCTAGAGTATGCTCCAGCTGTTCCCAAACCATTTAATTATGTCCTCAATGGAGCTGCAGTAGCCTGTTTGCTGGGATGGGTCCTGATGGCAGACCCTGACGGCCTAGCTTGTAAACAAGGCATTAAACTGGCTCTTCTATGGATTCATCTGCAGAGGGTCCTTCTGTGGCAATGCCATGAGAACAGTAAGTAAATAACTTCCAAGGGGAGCTGAGCTACTCAGTATTAATGCAGCTAGTTCTGAAGGTATGAGCAAACAGCAGAAAGAACTTTTAATGTGAATGCTGTTGAGGAACTCAGCTGAGCAACTGAGATAAAGTATCCGTTCACATTAAGTCTTGACCAGTTTTCTGATGCTCTTTACCCCTGTCCACTACATGCAGGAACCACCCTGGGTACACACTGTAACTTTACCCGGAAGCTGGTGTCAGGCTCTGTACGGCTGGAAGCATGGGCGGAGGGTGCCTTGGGTGGCATCCTGGTTCGAATGCCAGAATGAAACACAGGGAAACGTAAGGTTAAAATGCTAAGGCAGCATAGGTCTATTTTAATGCTGAAGGTGAACGGGGCATGACAAAAGAATATAGATTAGCACTGAAAGAGCAATAGCACATGGACGTGATTGTCTTGAATTTCTACTACAAACCTTGGGGATTAAGCACCATCAGCCTTTGACTTGGAAGTTCTCTTGGCTAGATCCCACTAACTCTGCAGAGAAGACATTCTCCACAGAATTTGGAATGCTTATCTGCTACCAGTCCTCTCTTCCCAGAAGAGGATTCCTCTGTTAACTCTGACTGAAAACAGAACATGTAAAGCCCTGACCAAGGCTGAAAATAATGCAAGACGCTGGCAAAAACAGATTAACACATATCTCCCATCCTTGTTCTGAGCTGCTTGTTCCTGATCTCGTGCTTTCATAGGCAACCCCTTAGTTGCACTGGTAGAACTTTCAATGAGGATTTGCAGCGGAAGATATCACTGAACTAATCTGATTTTAAAATAGCGGGGGTTTTAATTTTTGCAGGGTTATTTTTAGCCAAGATGCACTCAGTCATTGCATTTTTAATACATACAGGTACGCATTTATTTATTTCATAACCTTAAGCCAATCCTTGAGGTTCTGTGGCCTGACACGCCCTTTCTGAAACGCTTGCAATGGGAATTGTGCTGAGGGAACCCTGCAATGTTTCACTGCTACTAATCTTGAGTCACTTCCTACATTGCAGAATATTTGAGTCAGGATTTTCACTTGCCCTGACTCAAGTACGGTTATAAAAGAGAATCAGTGCATCTTGTAAGCATTAAAAAGCATGTTTTCTTACTATTAATCAAAATCTATTAATTATAATTTATTTATCTTTAGAAATGAAATTCTGATCACTCACCAGGAGACTGACTTTTTTTAACCTTAGTCTTAAAAGGTAAAATGCTTAGTTATTTTTTGAGTTTTTTTTTCTCTCACCTCTAATGTGCTAGGATAGCATGGAAAATATATTTATGCCAAATTTGTATGTTTCCTACCACTCTCTGTTTTTCTCCCCCAATTATGCCACAGCTGTTTCTTTTACTAAGTGACTATATATAGAATATTCTCCAACTTCCACACAAATATGTTACAATGCAATGCAAAAAAGATACCAAACTACTCTGTAGCTAATTTGGATAATACGAATGTTAATTCAGGGAGACTCTTTGTCTTTGTTTTAATAGGAAAGACAAATGTAAAATAGCTGAATTATCTTAACCATTTTCCCCAGACATTTTTCTTAAAGCAATCTGAAAACATTGCATCCACGAGAAAGCAAATGGTCTGATTGCTAATGTTCTCAGTCTTACTTATTTAGTATTGGAAAGACTTCACGATTGCAATGAAAATACCTTATAAAAATCTTATTTTTAACATCAAATGCTAGAAATTATTAAGTGACATGAAAAGTCTTCAGCCTTCAAGTGCTAAACCAATGAGGCTATATTTTATTGCATGGAGAATCTGTGTGATTCATTTTAACCAGTGAACCCCTTCTGCATAAAGGCTTTCAATGTTTCAGCCTCAATGGCTGGTAAAATATGTTCAAAAGAATAAATAAGGGGAACATGATTCTCATGTAAAATGACATTCTGGATTCCTTTAGTTAACTCAACAGAGAGCTATATTCAGTGGAGCCTGTAAGACAATACTGTTGGCAGTATTTAAACACACTACAGAAGAATAAGCAAAACAACGTGATCGGTAACAATAAGTTAATTTCAAGTTTAAAAAATCAGTAAAGCATCACTATATACTGCATTTGGACTGACTACAAAGTGACAGTCAGAGGATTATTCCACAGATTTCTAATGCTGAAAATTCTGATGGCATTTACTAGCATAACCTTTCAACTCTGAGCACATCAATAGAAGCAGACAGTGGTTTGAAATATGATTCCTTGCAGATAGCATATCCTCATTCATCTGACTGTGGTGC
>NC_087521.1:7511042-7593542 GCF_963921805.1 Phalacrocorax carbo | reverse complement strand
CACACCAATTGACTTCATAGACAAAAATGTGTCTAATTGTCCTTTAAGATGTAATCATGAGTATTTGTGAACTTTAACCCCTAATCTTGGTGTGTAGCATTTCTTTCTGTAATGTGTGCAGTATTCCATTGGCAGTTAGGTAAACAACCAAATTCTCCCACCCCTTCTTAGTAGATGTTTCTTGTATTGTGATCAGAATGGAGACAATGAAGAGACAGAGAAGACATGCCTTCTGGATTAGCTAGCCCTTTGTTGATAACCAGATTACGTGCATGAGCAGATGAAGGAAGAGAAGACTAAACTGTTTCCCTTATCCTAATTTTTATTTCACCATTTGCTGATTGCTTCCAGAAGCCACTTCATTCTTATTTGTCTTCTGAGAGCCTTTTGAAACTGCACCAGCGGCTTGATGCCCCAGTCTCTCGCCATACAGACTAAGTAGTGTCAGAATTGTATCTCTGTGTTGACTGCAGGTCTGACCAGACTATTTAGGAATTACAGAGTATTTACTTTGATGAATCTTGTAAACTGTTCAGTAAGGATTTTTAGTTTCTTCACAATCTTTTTGATATAAGGCATAGGGGTTGCTAATGGGAAAAATTAGCAATGATTTAACCCTTGGTCCAAGGAGATTATAGATCAACTCCACCTAGAAGGTTTACAGTACCTACTACACTAGTATTTAGGGAATGATATTTACTTTTCTCATCTTTTCCTAATCTGCTTGGGCAGAAATGAAGAGGGGAAGGGAATGGAAGTGGTTCCTTTAGAAAGATTCAGAGCAGGAGTCTAACTTATACATCCTGAAACACAGTCCGGAGGAGTCTGCCAGTCTCCACTGACAACACTGGCAACCTGCTAACATCACAAAGTCGGATAAAGTGAATGGCCTGCTCTCTCCAGTGCCTGGGTGGTGGCAAGAGATCCTGCCTCCATGTAGATGTCAATGGCCAGAACTATAAAAATGTAGATTTACACAGCTTCAACCGTATTCTCTTCCTGCATGAGGAAGGTGTTGTGGTTAAAATTGTATGATGAAAAGAAAGGGTTCAGCACTGATTTCTGCTTATGAGGACTTATGGTATTTGCTAAAATTTGAAGTGTTGGTGACTGGGAAAGCAGTATTAACTGGCTTCCCGCATATAGGCTGATGAAATTGTGGACTTCCACTTTTATCGTGTCTGTCCCTCTCTCTCCCGTGTGTCCCAATCAAGTCTCATGAGCACAGGAAACACATTCTATGGCAAAATAAAACAGAATTTCTACCATCTAAGAAACTAGTTATTCTTTAGGAAATTCCAGTGTCCCTAATAAGAAACACAGGACATTTTTCTCAGAAAATGAAACACAGTATAATCAAGATTGTTATGCATCTTATTTGCCAGAGTAATGTTCCTATCCTTGCATATGCTAAGCAAGGACAGTAAATGAAGTTGAACTTGTGACTATTTTTAGACTCATAAGCTAAGAAATCACTACCTGATTGATCGCAATAGGTAAGGTAGAAAAAATAAACAAAATAGAGAAGCCTAAAGTGTACAAAGGGATTTTTTCCAGTGAGTATGGCAGGTGTTATAATGCGTAGCATGAAGAATAGGTAACGTGAACACTGACACTGAGAGGGGAGACAACTCAGTCAAATATCTGACTAGATATCATTAATACATTACACAGCCTTCAAATAAAGATCCTTTGCTTACCTACCAAATTGAAATCCAACTCACTTCATCACATACACCACTCTAGGAAGTCTGTTTCAGGAGAGGTTTATTCCTGTCTTTTTCTTCCCTCCCCTCCCCACCCCCCAAAAAAAAAAAAAAAAAAAAAAAAAAAAAAAAAAAAGAATATGTTGTTAGATTGTGCAAGCAGGGACGAAGCATGTAGTTTTCAATACAGTGCCTGAGACTGCAACATCTTGCAGTTTGAATACTGAAGAGAAAACTAGGTGTATGCATAACAAAACCGACACCCTCCTCACCCCAACCATCAGATTATTTCCTTGGTTTTCAAGAATCATAGACTTTTACCTTGCAAGTTTATATAAATGGTGAAAACCAAGTCTTTTCACCTTTGACATAAATGTTTTAAATGACGATTTTTGTATGACTTTGTATTATATGAATTCCTACAAAATTTCTAAAAAAAATGCAGAGCAGGATGTAATGATTTTGTTCTAAATCACAGTGGAAGTTCTCATTGTTCTCAAGATCTTCTTCTGTAACTTTGAGATAACATGCCAGTACACAAATTTGAAAACAGTCACAATTAATGATGCCCAGACATATATAAACAGATTGACCAAATGCATGAATAAAAAATAGCACCTGCACATCAGTTAGGTGTTCCTCACCCTGTGATATATCTGCCATGTACAGGAGAGGGAGCAGGAGTTAGAAGTACTACAATAAACTTCAAATATTGAGTGTATTCCTATATCCTGGACAATTTTCTATGAGATAAATGCACTGCTTCAGCTTGGTACTGATAGAATTAGGTACCTTACCTACAGCACAGCTGTGAATTTGGGCTATTATTACCGGTAATATTTTAGGTACCATTAAAATGATCTTTACTCTTGAGCTTAAAAGGTAAATGCAACTTAACTTTGTTTGCATCCACATTTCTTACACCTGTGTTCTCTTTGCAATATACCAGCTGACACTGGTGGCATTTCCCAGAATGCCCAACCGTTTATAAGCATTGATCCTATGAGGGAATGACCCATAGCTTCTCTTGACTCTGGGGGTCAAGTGGCTTCTCTTCTCTGCTGCTGATGAAAGACTGTCCTAGGATGAAATGATTTAAGTATCAATACGCATTCCAGAAGAAGTAGTCAAGCTACACATACTACATATCTGAACCAAAATCTTTAGAACCTTCTTAATTATTTATTGAATTCTCTCCCAATAAAGGTGTAATCCATATACATTAATCATACCTCGAATAAAAGGCAGGTAGAGTTTGAGGGCTGACTGAATTGTGGTAACAAACTCTGGCGTTGTGTAAATTGCTAGGAAATCCTCTGGGAAATTGATATGAAGGGAAACCTTAATATATTAAATGTATTTTTTAAAATGTAAAACATTCATGTGAAGCTTGACCGGAGAGGTTGTAGTGTTTCCATCCTTGGAGATATTCAAAAGCCATCAGGACCTGTGCCTGGGCAATGAGGTCTAGGTGACCCTGTTTCAGCAGGGGTGTTGGACAAGATGACCTCCAAGAAGACCAAAAGGCCCCTTCCAACCTACACCATTCTGTGATTCTGTGAAATAAGAAGATAAATGAACACTCATAACATTTTGCCTGAAGTACAGATCATACTTCCACTCACTTCTTCACTGCTTCATTCTACTCCCTTTAATAGCCTATGATTGCTCTCTGATAAATATTTTTTTGAAAGTAATCTGGATTTAACTGAGATAAAATCTGTAACTACTAGCTGTGGAAAAAAAGAGAAAGATACTTAAACATACATAGGTGCTTAAAACTTTCTCACTGTCTTTGATAGTTTAACAAAGTATTTTCCATCCTTTACTGTAGTTTAATGAAATAAAATTAATACAACAACTTACATTTATATTCCTAGATAATAGATTAGAATGATGTGAGGGAAAATAAGTTATAGGACCATCTTTTACAAAGGTTGTTGCACTTTTCCCTTAGTACAATGACACGAAAGGGTCTTAAGAACAGAGTAGCTTTCTATAGTAGGAAGAAAATTAAGCAATTGAAGCCTACCTTTTCTGATAATGTAACATCCCATTATGGGCCCAGTCCTGTGACTGTATTCATGTTTTATCTCACTGGAGCCAGATAGTTTGTTTTGAGAATAACATCTACAAAACTTTAGGCCCTAATCACTATTATTTCTCCCAGTTCTCTGTGCTGTTTATGGATGTGCAACCCATTCAATGTTACATACACTCATGTGTGATGGTTCACAGAGATATGAGCTCTTTAGTGTCCTTAGCTGCTGAGCCTGTTTTTACTGCTCAAGCTGCATGACTCTTGCGATTATGCATGGAAGTTTCAGCGTATGTATTTTTCACAAATTAGATCATAAAGCTTAAATTGGTTTCAGACTTGATCTCCAGAAGTGTTTCTAATGGAATGTCTGCAATAAATAGCCTTTCGATAGAAGTTAGAGAGAAACAGTGGCAATTCCTGATGTTGCTCATATTTATTTATCCAAAACCAAAAATACCTAAATGAAGAAAAACTTCCTTTAATGTTTCAAAATTTCCTATTAAAAGCTTGGGACAAGAATTCCTATAATGTTATGTCAGTGAAAATACTGAGGAATAATGAATTTTGCTTCCTGCACTGTTATAGGAGAAAAAAAATGTGCAACATCAATGTATTACACTTACTCAAACAGCATCTCTTAATATTAGGATCTGAAATATTACAATGATAACTATTTCTCCACTGAATGTCTGAGATTTTATCTAAAATAACAGAGACATCATAGAGACATTATTAGCCTACACTGAAATCTATGACTCTTCAAATACAGTCTCATTCAAAAGCACTTTTGCTTATGTCAGGCTTCCATGTTTTTCTTTTTAAAATCAATTAACACTAGTTAGTAACAGGACTTTTGAAGGTTTCTCCAGAATTCCAAAGCTTTTGTGAGACATATGTATGTATTTTAAAAATGCAGTTTCCAAATACTGGTATGCATTGATTTCTGTTTTAAAACACTAATTGTTAAGGAGCAACTAAACAGGTAAGGAGAAACAGAAGTTGGACTTGTTTGTTCAAGACTGTGCTTATGCATATGTGGTATTGAAAAGCATGTACATGTAAAAGAATTTACTGAAGACATTAGAAATATATGCACACCGATCAAGGTGGAATGGTTTTTCGAAATAATTATAGTCTTATTGAGTAGTTGATAGAAAATAATTTTTCCCGTGCACATGCATCTCTTCTTACCTTGGCATGGTCTTTTTAACTTCTCCTTACACAGAATTTTCTGAGACAAATACTGTGTATTTGGATGTTGCCTGGTATAATACTACCTCTGGCTGTGACTAGATAGCAATACAAATCTTTAAAATAATAATAGGTGTTCAGCTACAGATTTCTCATTATGCACTTCTATTTTTTGCCTCTTTTTAGGCTCCACATAATATGTACTGTGCAAAAGCCTATAATGAAGAAGGCAAATGGCAGCCTTTTTGAATAGAATGCTAGTGTCCTAATATTTTGTGAAGGTAGGTATCTCCACCTGAAAAAAACATTAATTGGATTTCAGTATGTCTTTAATTTTTATTGAGAACTTTGAAGTTGAAGCCCTTCCTCAACAATTTTGAAAGAGATTCTAACTGTTTGAATAAACACCTGGTAAGGTTACAGCAAGGTAACTTGTTCCCGGCATTGAAATGAGAATACTTGGTAGCACAATAAAAATGTGGACCTGTTAAAATTTGAAAATTAAAGGATTCTGCTTTGTCTCCCATAATCACTCATTTTGTGAATTATATTCTCCATCAGCTTTATGTTGTGTAGGTTATTGTGTTACTCTGAGACAGACTTTTAAACTTCCCTGTTGAAAACTTGGTTAGATCTGATTGTGAAAGCCACAAATCTAATCTGTTCCTTAAATATATTTAATGTTCATCTTTAAGGCTGCAGAGTATCCTTACCCACGTCCACTCTGGCTTTTTAGGTTGGTAACTTTTTAGAACAGGGCTTGTCTGCTGGGTTAACTACCACTGAGGTTTCTTTTGGTCACTTTCGTAGTACATATCATAAGTAATAAAACATTTAGTGCCAATAAAACACTATAAATATTTCATTGCAATATTCGGTACAAATGATGACGATTTGATAAAGCACATTACAGCACACACATAAATTCTGTGAGGGAAACCCCCCTTATTTTATTACAATGTCCAACTTCACATAGACTTGTTTTCCCCAAAACAACTAAAATAATTCGGTATGGTGTGAGTTGCAAAAACAAACACGCCAAAGTCTTCAAAAGGATCCACATGGATAGGTCATTAGGATTGCATGGCCTCATATAGTTCGTTAAAATTCTCAGAGGTTAGTTTATATCTTGATACTTTAATAAACAGTTTCAGCTTGGTGAAAGCTGGAAGCTTTATCCATTAAGAGCCATTCAGAACCAAAACAAACAAACAAAGCTTTAACCACTTCAGTGACAACAGCACAGAACAAACAAGCAGTCTCCTTCGAAAATCCCAGCAATTTTAGGATCAATAGCCTCACTCTGTGCTTCTAAGTGATGAAAGCTAGAAAATCTCTGCTGTCGGCTCTTTTCAAAAATGTTTCTGGCAAAGATATAGTTGCAAATTTGATGAGTTTAGTTTAGTAATACCCATGTAGTCTAGAAGGCTGAGTTAAGTACTATCACCAGTCACAATGAAAACAAACTAACTCAAACATCACTTTTAGCTGAAATTTCCTCTCTGTACCCTTAACTGACAATGTTAAAATACCTTTCAACATCTCTTCCAAGTCCTTATGCTTAGAGTTTTTTGATTATTTTTCTAATTACCCGTAGTAGGATTTTTTCTTTTTAGATGGGGAAATTAAAAAAATACTAGAGATACTTTTGCGAATGTAAAGCCAGAACAGTGACTTAATCTACTAAAGAATGTAAGGCTGTTTCAAAGTCCATTTAACCTGATATGCCAATATGGATAATCAAATCAGCAAATACATCTACATACACAGAAAGAACAAAAATAAACATTTTTCCTTTTTAAGATTAAAAGGCTGTTAGGCCCTTTTAAAACACTGCCATTGTATATTGACTTTCATGAAAATAATGTTTACTTCCTTTTACTTAGTCTAGACTTACATCATTCAGCAGAGCTTTTATATAGTAGATCTGTTATCATTCCAAAGAATTTTAAATTATTCCTGCATCTTTATACAAATATTGATGTTTTTTTCCTGTTTTTAAATACATTTGCTCATATATTTATTATTTTCTTTTTTTATTTCAATTTCACATTTACCCTTAATTATAAACTCAGAAGTAAAATAGGAGGAGCAATTATTTTTTAGACAGCAGTGTCAGCTAGTTTGTATTTTACCCATAAATTATCTAGAAGCTTTAAATTATATAATTTCTTAGGTAGTCAAAAGACTCTGTAGGGTTTGCCTGTATATGTGCACAGCTAATTTCTCTACCAAGAGTTGTTGGGGTTTTTTTTTGTAATAAACAGAATTTTCTAATTGTATTTTTAAAATTAAATCAATAACATAGATAGAATGCTGTCAATATGACAAATATGAGGAGTAAAACAGAACCTGTCCCTGAATTCTTATTTACAGATCACACAGTCTACCCAAATTTTTCACCGGAAAGGCATAGTCAGAATAACATTTAAAATATGTGGCTTTACACAGGGACACTCTGTTGTTTAGTCCTGATTCATTAAGATGCTCGATGCGTAAGTGAGTTGTCAAACGATATGTGGGTGGCTGTAATGGCAGCATGTAGGTTTGTATGGAAAACAAGTATGGCACTGTGAAGATTTTTTCTCTCTTTCATCATATAGGTACTCACACGTAACACTTGTGAGGGGACCTTGCTGTCAAACGAACTAATTCACCAGAAACACATGCAAGTTTAAAACAAAGTTCTCCAAAGGCGGAAAAAAAAAAATCAAGCCACCTAGACTTTCTGTAGCCTAACCAAGTGACAGACACATAGACAACTTCATTGCTGCCAGAACAACACTCTGCACAGCCCACCAGAAAGCTATTTGTCACTGCCACAAGGATATCCTCCGCAACTTGGCATCAGGGTCCCTGGGTAGCCAACTGTGCCTGCATAGTGCTGGAAGTGCTATCCAGTAATAGGGAGGAAAATGATCAGAGGATCTCATTATTATTACAAAATGTGTTATTGTATGAAAAACATATCTTTATAGCCATAAACATTAAAACTTTATAGGAAAATACCGATTTGCAGAATACCAGAAAATTGTATTCTGTGTGAGTTTATGGAAAGACTGTGTTTACCTCCACTTCCTTTTCCCTTTCTCCAGTCCTCCTGTCTATCAAAAATGAGACTCAGTGTGCCACTCATCTGGTGTAATATGGTAGGCTTTTCATGATTGTTCATAGAAATAAGGTGTTAAAATAGTCTCTAGCATTATGCCATTATGCATTCTCCCAGAGCTGAACATGGCTGAGTAACTTTGCAAGTATAATGTTTAATTTTAAAATTTTCATGTAAGATGGTGGAAAAGCACATTTTACTTGCAGCAGATCTTCAGGCCCTGATAGTTTTGGTGTGAAACACAAAGACACATATTTCTATTTATGTCACAAAGGTCAAGTCCTTTCATCCTGCATTGTGTTGTCCAATTAAATTCATTACAAGCTCAAAGCAGTACATCCTTCAATATAATCTTGGCCTAGCCAGAAAAAAATCCCTTTATTGCTGCATTAGGACCTATGTATCCTACAGATTTACAAATGTATTAATGTTGGATGCACTGCTACAATTATCTAATTATCATCCTCAACCAATTATTTTTATTGAGCAGAGGGGTAGAAAAAAAGGAGAGCAGACCATTTCCAATGGTTCTAGGAAAGTGAGATGGACAATGAAAAGCAATTGCTATCAAGGACAGTTTCCTAAGAGAATCAGAGTAGATATAAAGTATCAGGAATGACAAGTTCTGACCTTTTAAAAATAAATAAAACAAAAGAATATCAAATAACCAAAGAAGAATCAAAGATAAGAGGAGAGGGAAAAATTCCATTTCATATGAAAAAGCCCACAGGAACTATTGTAATTATCACTTAAATTAATAAAACAGTTTGAATTTTTCAAAGTTTGTGTTAACCTGGCCATTCTTTTTAACTCACCAAGTGTTATATCTTTAGGGCGTGATGTAACTTATAAGGCATGTGTGGATGTTCAAGAAAGATGAGCATTCATTTATTTTGTGGTTGTGACTTGATGCAAGGAACATCAAGTAAAGAGCCCTGTCTTTACAGGCAGGTGGACACCCAAGGTATGGTGTGGGTACAGAGCCAATGTAGTGCCATATTGCCTGTGGGTGATATGTGCACAAAGCACAGGGAACAGAACAGTCACAAACAGAGTATCATAGTGTTGGTTACCATAACACATATTGTATTGATTTTGTGCGGACTCCTGAACTTTATTCTATGGAAAATATAGAAGTAGATGCACAAGATTACTCCTTTAATGTACGGGGTGGAAACCTAACCAAAGACCCTAACACCTCATTATTCAAACAAGGCACTGAACAAGATCATGGGAAAGCTGGGTGTCATTTTTCTCATCCATGACCTTGGCAAGAGTCTATTTTGTAATTAAAACAGTGCATTCAGAGCTCCTGACAAAAGAGGAAGAGGCCATGAGGCTCTTATCACTCAACCAATATCTTTCTCAATGTTGTCATAAGTGGGAGAACAGGGCTTTGTGCTGTCTTGACTTTTTTTAGCCTCTCTTTTTCTCTTATGCATAGTTCCTCTCTTGTGCAGAATAACTAATGCTACCAGTAGGCATCCATTTTAGTTCATGAAGATAAACCAAATGATCAAAGGGCAAGAAGTATCCATAGAATAACAGTTCATTGGAATTGGTAGAGTTTTAGACTGTAAACTCATCATCAAGGGCAGATAGTCTTGGGAGAGGGGAAAAGGAGAGACAAAATGGGAAAATGACAGAATGAAAGACTGCTGTTAGAACACCATAGTATAATATTATAGATTCCTGTTCCACACTCATGCTGTAAATTAGAGTACAGCAAAACCCACAACTGGTTTGTTCTCTTTCTTACGTTGCAAACTGTCCATTTAGACTAGATCATGTATCCTTAAAATAGATATTGCAAGATTTCTGTACACCAATTAAATTTATATTGAACTTCATACGCAACTCTTTTTTTTAGCTTTACAATTTTAGTTTTGTTGATAATTTCTGTGGTTAATAGAGCCTTGTGGTTTAAAGCATGGTAGTAAGTTGTTATTTTTTTCTAAAAATATTTTTAAAAACTGGTCATAACTAATATCATTACTTGTGGTGCATGAACAAACTATGACAGCTATTAGATTCTTTCAGGCAATGTGGTGATATAAATTAGTGTTTTTTCTTTTCTCTCTCTGGTCATTTAATTTATAAAGGTGATGCTAATTTGGAACTATCTTTATAATATATATAATATATCATACTGAAATGTCAAATATCATTTCACACACACACCCAGCTAGAGGCAGATGGGCATTTAAATTAGTGAATTTGAAAAAAATTTAACAAAAAGTTATGCCTTTCTGTCTCCTAAACTACTAATATGTCTGTTCTATTAATGAATGACATTAAAAGAAATGGGCAAGCCTCATTAACATTAACAACATCTAAGCACCTCAGATCTCTTCCTACTAAGGTTCTTTGAGGAGTTACACTGACTTTTAAAAACAGTTTGTTCTTCACATATTAACACAAGGGTGGCATTGGGTCTTACCCTGGTCCTATTGAAGTTATTGGCATTTTACTGCTGAATTCAACGTGCTGAGGATCAGGTCTAATGGAAATACACTTGGAGACTTATTCATTAATCATTCTCTAGAACAGAACTTTTTAAATATTCAGAATTTTTCAAAGTATTTGAAATTACATTACAATGAAAAAAATGTTGCAACCTTTGCTACTGACATGGCTGCTCAAGCAGCTTTTATATTTGGGGCTTCAGATACTATACATCAAAGACTTTGTCATCAAACTCTGCCTTGCTGCCTGCGAAGAAAAGGAAGTCTTACTTTAGACCACAATGGACTGATTGGTCTGGTGCAAAAGGTCAACAAACACTACACATGCCTGACTGGGACTAAAGCTTAAAGGGGAAATCTTGCCAAGCAGGATTAAGGTGTCTATTCTTTCTTCAGTATGAGTCCAGTGTCACAGGGAATAAAACATGCATGTCAAAAGAAGAAAAAAGTGTAACGGGATAAAAGAATCTTACAAATCAGGTATCTTGCAAGAGAAATGAAAACTCTCAAGAGATGAAAGCACTCAAACGTATATGGGGAGAAGTTTAAAAAGCACATAGAAGAAAAGTTACAATTTCAGGTCAGCTAAATCAATGAAATGATCGTAAATCCATAGCAGCATAAAAATTCCTGCAGCGCTGGTGTATGGTTTGCCTGTGCAGAGACAGTATATGGTAATCACATTTTCACTTTGAGAGGTACGATGAGTGATATAGTCACGCATTCAGTTAAAGAATGGGATTGACAAATATGTAGTTTAGGACAGTAGAAAATATAGTTAATTGTACTTGGGAACAGAAGCATGCTGCCTCACACCAAACTGCCCTCACCAGACCAGACTTGCTCAAAAAAGGCTGACAATATACTTCAGTTCTGCTTGTTACAGAAAGGGTGGACAGTTATATCCCTATTTCTGTTTTATCTAGATCCTCATTCCTTTGGTCCACTTCACTTTAACAGATGTAAGGATAAGAATTAGACTGCTTGGTTATTGCTTGGTTATTGCAATACTGTGGGTGTTTCCATAACTAAAACATAAACATGTCTTCGGCACTTCCCACTCACCTATCATGGAGTTGCCTGGGGGTAGCCTGTAAGGAATGTTAAGCAGAACGAGAAATGAGAGAGACAAAGAAAACCAAGCCTTTCTGTTTTGTAGGCACCTTACCGCAATGATCTGCTTCCACTTATTTGGGTGACCTCTAACTACAGAGGTCTCTCCTGAGGCAGGTTTTCTGAGGGGGCTCAATCTTTCTAAAATATGCATGGAAAGGGAGGAAATGTCATCTGTGTTTTCTGTGCTAATGTAAGATTAGAACATTTAGTTGGGAAATGGGTTGTCCTCTCCATGTCTCCATTGCCTTAGAAAAGGACTGTAGTCATAGGGCTGTGGGTGTCTAAGGAGTCTAGCCCTGGACTCGAAGCTCTGTGTCTTAATATCATACAATACTTACTCTTTGCAATTGTCCCCAGAATTTCAGAGGATATTTTCTTGTTCTAGATCATGTCTCAGTCCTAAGGCATAGGCATCCTGTAGGAACAAAGGGGACTTTTGCTTATTCTTTGCAACTTCCAGTTAATTTATGACAGATTGGGAGACTCAGCAGGACAATCATAGGCATTACAGCTGCAACTGATCCCAGCCACAAGCTCATATTTGTCATCAGGAAAAAGGAGCGAACCCCCTCATCTTTCACTTTTGACTTTTTGCATTAGCTCTACTGCAACTATTTAAAGCTGCCACAATTTTAAACAGAGCCAAGAAAAACATGCTTCTTGACTATTAAAAAAGTAATATATTGGATGCTATTTTTTTTTAAAAGAATGCAGTTGTACATAGTCAGAACAGAAGAGATAACTCTTTGGGAAAATGTTGCACAAGTCTGAGAAACAAGAGGATTTGGACAAAAATCAAAAGTAACAAACATTAAGCTATTCTTACGGATGAAATTTGTGTTGTGTACAATTTCCACAATAATACATATAAACACTTGTTTTTGGACTAGAAAATCAAGAATCAGGATGCTAAACACTATCTAGGAGTAGTTTGTGAGAAGAAATAGGAAAATCAACAGATTTAATGGGAGGAATATTCTTCTGCCAGTGCCCTTTCAATAAGGCAGAAGCAGGGTAACAGAGGAAGGAGATTTCCTGGAAATGTGCCAAATAACAAGCTGTTAATTAGTATTCAACCCAACATCCAAAAACTTTGTTGCTTTATATCTGAGACTGCTTAAATGAAAAACTAGTGCACCTAATTGGTGCAACACAAGGAAGTGTCCTGTAAAGGCGGTGCTTTATTCTGTGTATTCTCACACCACATTTCACATCACACAAATGCTCTCACAGATTCTACAGCTCCACAAGACACTCCCTGTCGCTTCCAATATTCTATGAAAAAACCCTCCAAACTCTTCAGAACTGTATTTATCTGTCTAAAGTATCACTGGGGAAAGGAGGCAGGAAGCATATAAACATTTCAAAACCTCTGTAGCAAAAGAGGAAGTGAAATAACTCACAGGAGAGAAAAAATGAAGAGAAATTTAAGTAATTCTGAAGTGACCTTGACCTACAGTTATTGTTTCTTTAGAAGTGAGAACATGGAAGTATTTTTGTGTATGTGTTTTGGTTTGGTTCAAGGAGGTAAGAGTTAACTGCTGAAGTGAAGGAATGTGTGAAGTGTGCCTAGCGCTGAAAGGTTGAAGTTTGGTTTCAAGCTTATCTGAAGGGTGAGGAGCACTTGTAGAGTGATTGTGGCGAGATCTCAGCAGATAGGGAAAAGGCAACCCCCCTCTTAGATTTCTTCCTTGCTTTCTGATTGTTGAATGTCAACACTACCTATAGATTTTTGAAGCGTGAACCTGGGAAGAAGTCTCTATTTAAACTGTAGACAATATTAAATTAAATAGTTTCTAAACATAGAGAGCATATCCTAATCCATATCTTTTTATATCATATGAAGATATTATTTTTTGAGGATACTCCAAAAGAAATGGCATATTTTGTCAATTTACATTGGGTTTTTAGTCTTTGTTTCAAATTCATCGAATCATTTCCCATGTTTATAACCAACCCTTTTCCAGCAAACATTTATACATACATATAAATATACTACTCATGCTGAGGAAATAATGCTAAGTATAAGCTCAGTGTTTTGATGAATCCAGGCCTAAGAACAGAAATGACTGTAAACATTCTGAAAACATCTTAAGAGGACATGCTGTACTGTATGAAGTGCAAAAACAACTAGCATGATATTCTTGGAATGCAATTATTGAGATAGCATTATTGATTTTCTTATTAAATTCCAGAACGGAGACTGACGTAATTAAATTGCAATTCTCGCTCTGCTTTCTCACTTCTTACTTGAAGTTAGGCAACACTTTTATTCAATAAGTCTTAACTATTATCAAATATATCTATATTTTCACTTAAAATTTTTTATTATATTTTATATTTCTTTTGGTATCCCTGTCCCATATTTATCTATTACTCTGATCTACAAATACTTGCTCAACTCTCAGCCTATCACCATTACTGGCAAAGGACAGCAGTTAAATATATGCTGTAATCTTGTGGTTCCTGGTCCACTGCTTTAGGAGAAGAAAAAAATCTCCTTAAAGTGAGTTTTGAGTGCCTCACCATTTGGATGTATCGCACTAAAAGGAGATGGAGGTAGAGCAGTTGACTCATCCTTGGTAGCACTAAATAATTCCTTACTCATTTAAAATATTATTTCACTGGTTTAGAGGTTATTTTTTAAAAAATCATAGGCCTAAAAACTATTCTTTCTTATGATACCTTTCTTTTGTAAACTGGGCTTTCCTCCTAACTGTGATATTGCATATGTTTTAAAATGTGTTTTTAAAACTTCTCATCAAAAGTTAAAGTGAATAAATGCAGAATAATTATCCCTTAATTCCAATAAGCAGCTGGCCAAAATTACTATTTCCAGATCCAATAAGCAACTGGCCAATATTGCTGTTATCAGACAAAATGGTAAAGGACATATCCTTGAACTGTGAAGATACTGAGAATTGGGTTGTAGGCTACACACTACTGAAGGTACATATTACTGTTAACAGTTAGCTATCTGTACAGTTACATTTGTAAGAATCATTATCTTGTCTAAGTGATATGGGATGCTTTTTTCCATTTGTTGTAATTAGGACATCATTAATATGACAGGTCAGCCGAGAAGAATGCATAGCAAAGGGGATACCCCAGTTTTTCTATCTTAATTCAAAGTTCACATATGATTTTCATGAAACTTTTAGTAAGTGCATAATATACTTCCAGATAGGAATTGCAGATAGTTGTCAGCATTTAATTACAAAATACATATCTATTACAGTCATTAGATAGAATCTTATAGAAATGTACTATGTATTTTAGTCTTCAAGGTATGAAATACTTCCTTTAATAGGGACATATTGAAACAAAGCCTTGCATCAAAAGAAGGTAGTTTTTCTCCCATGTACCCTCTCTAACCAGTAGATTTCTGATAACACCTGGGTACGGACTATAATCATGGTAAAGCTATTCTGTTTACTAAAAATGAGATTTACAATGGCACTGAGCACCTGCATATCTTGATAAAGACAGAGTGCCTCAGATATTCAGCACCTCGATAGCATATTGTCATTTAGATAGCTACAAAATGCAACACATTCCAATAAACACAAGGCTGATTTAATTTTGTCTCTGTTCACTTTATTGATTTAGTTGGAATACTGCTGAGTTTACAGTGCTGCACAGTAATTCCTGCCAGATTCTGCCTTCACTGCTCACACTGAGCATTTTACTCTCAGAGTAGTCCCATGGAGCTCAATGGGACACCACCATGTGTAGAGCAGCAGAATACAGTTCTAGTAGCAGACAGTTGTATACTGTTTTTTATACTAATCTTACGTTATTGGTCTAAAAAAAATGGGGAGGAAAAGAGGAGGTCTGTGTAAATCCTCTATTTGCTTTTCCACACACTAAAGAAACATTTACACATGCAAGTTTTAATTTTGCAGTGGTGAGTATTGCCTGTTGGAACTGGTGTGAATATTTTGAGAGCTTAAGGAATTATTACTATTTTTAAAGGGAATATTTGCTTTTGTGAACAAGAATAACGTACTTAGATTACATTAGATGTAGAGACCTCTCATCTGTATGACCCCTTTTTTCTTGGCGCTTTGAGTTTAAGCAAGGAGTTTTCTAACAATGCTACCAAATTAAAAAAATTATTGAACTTCATGTAATATGTTCCTGAGACTAGACTTAGAGAGTCTTTCTTACTTCTTATGGAGTGCCTGTAGAGTGATATAGCCCACACTGAACTGCTGTTCTTGTATCTTTTTTAATATCAAACCAGATAGTAGCATGAGAGCGTCAACATAATTCTTATTAATTATACTTTCCTCGTTCTTCTGTGACTTTCATCATTATTTTTGTTGTTTTTTAATATAACTACCCTTGCACTTATGTCATAAAAAATTCTGCCTTTTTATCTTTTTTAATATTTGTATTCAAGACAAACAACAGGAGGTTGAAATCAGGCCATTTAAAAGAAACATCTGCTGACATTTATTCATATGCTACATGTTCCACTTTCATCATTGAATGTAATGATAAACACACATTCCAGTCAATAATGGCAATTCCCAGCCAAGCTTTACAAATGGTCTCTTTAACACCTAAATTGACAGCTCGGGAGAATTTCAGATAGAAGCTAAATATGGTACATTTGGACACTATTTCGCTAAGCCTAGAATGACTGGAAGACTTTAACAAGCACATACACTGTGGGTATGTGGGTATAGTCTTGACTAATACAGGTAAATATCTCATTAGACTTTCGTGCTTTGTAAAGAACTACTGAGAAAAGATTACTTTTTTGAGGCACGACATTATATTCTTCCTTGAAAAAGAAACCTAATTATATTCCCTTTATACAGGAGAACTAACCTTAATGGAAGCTGATATTTGAAATAAGTTTGCTTTTTAAAAGAGAAATGTTTTGCCTGCTTTGGCTTATTATTTCTTATATCAAGCTTGCTAATTGCTATTGCATTAAAATAATTTCTATAAATTTGCTTTTAAAGCAACATTGTCAAGAACTAGGTGGATTCCTTATTTAATTCATACCTTTTTGTGTAAGAATGTCTTGAGAGCTGCCATATTGCAAAAAAGGGTCTCGCTTAAAGCAGTGTTCCTCAGCTATGGGTAACCAAAGATGGTAAGTATAAAACTATTAGAGGTTTCACAATAGGAACAAACAGAATATGTCTCATCAATTTGTATGCATATAAATACATTATTCTGAAACAATAATGATCTCTTTTTGCATTTCTATGTATATTCTTTTCCATTTTAGTTCAGATTGATTAACCTTCTTATAACTGAATCATAAAATGATTTTAAGTCAAGCAGAAAATCACAGCTTTTCCAAACTCCTTCATGTGTGAATAGTTTCTCCTTTCAAAACTCTTGTATAGTTCAAAACAGGTCATTCATTATTTAGCAAGAGGGGGGAAATTCTACACACTCTAAAATAATGAATGTAAAAATAATTATAGGATCACAAAGTTATCTTGTACAGCATAATGGAAAGTGTTAGACAAGAAGATAATGCTGTATCTCTTGGTTGAAAGAAAATACTTTTCTAAAATCAGTTCAGCTTAGTTTATCATGTTAGAATTGGTCCCATTTATCCTTATGAAGAACTGCAAATATTGAGGTTCATTCGGCAGTCTTTTAATCCATTGAAAATTCACTTGGAGTAGAGTAGCGAGAGTCACTGGCTGCAAAAGTTATACCCTTTGTGCCCATCTATGGACTCAGCTCTGCAAATCTGTGCTGTTGGATGTAGGATCCAGGTGATCTACCTTTGCCTTAAGTGTATGTTCATAGCTATCGTTATTTGTGTTTATATTTCCTTTACTTTTCACTGACACAGAATGATTACTTGAAGTCTAAAGCATTAAAAGTCTATGCCGTTTAGCATGAAAATCAATGACTTCAGTATCTGATAGTGTTTGCGCTACAACATAAATACATCAAAAATTCACAGGTGTGTTCAATGCAAAGGTAATGTATCCTGGCATGAGTTTTCACAGGCCAGTCTAGAAAAACTATTAGAAATAAAGTATTAAAATCCCAGCATAATCTTTCTGTTGTTATTTAAGCGTCTTTAATCTATGCCAATGGACTGGAGGTTTGAGGATATTTTTCTTTTTGTTGAGATTTGTTGTTGTGCAAAACGATTTTGTTACTTTTATTAATCTGAATAAATCTTTACTTTGAAGCAAAATAAAATTACAAAAGGGATTTTGACTTCTAAATTAATGGAATAGACAAATTCAGGAAAACATCTAGTTCAGTATCATTTAAATCTGCAGGAGTGCATGCTGTATTGAAATACAAATCTGTATATCACTGCAAGACAAATCCAAACCTTGTGCCAGTGATCATAGCAGAAATAATGTGCTAACATTGTGTAAAAGTTAAATGATCTGCAAGTAGACCATTAGGCAATCAGTGCATGAATCTATTTAAAGCTGGAATCCTTGACAAAGCTTGGGAATGAATACCAGCTATCAGACATAAAACTGTGTGCATTCGCTAAGTGCTGCCTACCCAATTGCACATGGTGCAAAAGGCAACTGCAGCCACAGACTTCGCAATCATCTAATTGTGGTTAAAAACAAGCTACAGTATGACCTATAAGAAGATGGATCACTTTGATTCTTTTAAATTATGAAATTCTCCACTAAAGTATCCAACCAAGTCATCTGGACTTTATATTTATGAGGAGTTACTCCCAGGTACATCAGAACAAATTACATATCACAGTGTTCTCTGTTAGAAAACAGTTGTTCCCTAGTTTCTATACTAGCAATAATTTCTCTTCTTCATAAAATGTAGCATTAGTATACATACGCCATTGTCATGAATACTTAACTAGTTATGTAGTCGTTGCTACAGTAAAGGAAGCAGTTGCAACATTGGGATTGAGGCATCATCATTCTAAGACCAAAAGAGAAATGTTAACAGCATCCATTTCTCTGTACATGGAGAAAAAGAGTAAAGACATAGCAATAATATTTGTTTGCTGACTAAAATAAACTAGGATTGTAACACAATAACCATGAAAACTGTAAATATTAGACTTTATATTACTGGAAATGCTGTCTTGCTTTCATAGGAGTGGTCTAAACCACACATGCAGAGACAAATTCTTATTCATGTTGTAAGTCTGTCTTCTCAATCAAATTCAGAGATTACCTCTGAATGAGCAGTTTCTTTGTCAAAAGCTGATCTTTACCAGTCCATGGTAAAGACAGAATTAAAAGAAATAATCAAACAAGTTTTCTAGAAAGATGGAAAACATTAGCTGTTGGGCCTTTTTCTTCATCCTCATGCTGTTCAAGTTAAAAGGTTTGAATCCAAGTAAGCGTTTTAATGTTTTAACAAACTCTAGAAGCTTCCGACATCTGGCTTGTCATCAATCCATCGATCTTGAATCCAAGCTTTTTTAACTTAGAAAATGTCTGCTCTTTACATGCATCTTCCTCCAAAACATGCTTGTTAAAGCTTTGTGCTGGTCAAATTGTGTGTTCTAGGCTAGAATAGCTCAACTGCCTTCAGCTGAAAGATGTTCTTGATAAAATCCAGGGACCATCTTTTAGTTCCCCAGCGTTCAGAACTGGTAAGTAACATTTATATAGAGGCATCCCAATCATTCTGCAAAATCATAATCTTATTCTTATATTTAAAGAATATTTTATTTAGGCTCAGAAAACAATTGAGAACCGGCTGTTACTTTGCTAGTGTGCAGCCACTAATATACCAAGAAACTACACAGGGCTGTTTATTTGTGCGTTTTGCTTGTTTGTTGCAGTTATTTCAAGGACTTTCAGAAGTTCCCAGGGCCACTGCTGCCTACTTGGCTAAGATTGCTCTAATCTCAAGAAAATATTGAACATTAATGAACTATCAACAGAGCTCACAGTGCTGCCTCTGCTTGACACAGAACACAGTGCCTGTGTAAGGGCAAGTCGGGGACAGAAATCTGCAAAATTATCGCTGCGTATTCATTTCAGAGACTATTCTCCACATACAGTTTTTCTTTTTAAACTCATTTCAATGGTAGATGATGTAAACCTGCAGGTTAGCCAAAGCTGTAGTCATTTATGGGTGAGTTTCCCCTCTTCTGGCTTTTTTTTTTTTAAGATAGAAAGAAACCATATGGACCCAAGTTTTTAAATGCTATTATTAGGCCAATATATGAGCATGGTTGCAATTATGTGGGGTTTTCTTCAGAGAAAACCCCACAAACAAATATTTAAATTCAGCTAAATTAACTTCAATTACTATGCTAATAAAAATGCTTATATTAAACACAGAAAAATTTCTCTGTCTTAATAATAAAAAAAAAAGAAAGTCAGGAGAACAAATTCTGCCAATGAATGTTTCATGACTTCTAAATGGATACATTTTCCAGTGTGCACAAGAAAGTTAATATGTTCTCAGAAGATTTCTTTAATTTAGTTGTTGCTAATTTATTCACACTAATACAGGAAAAAAATACTGCAAAATTTTTCATAACAAAAAACTGTGCATATCTCTGTGTTTTAGCTGGCATGTGGTTCTACACAGATGGTTTGGGGCTTTCTTTGCTGCAAAACAGATGGGCCTCCACTGTCCCTTACCAATCAAAAGAGAACTTGAAAATATAGGAATATCTTTACTTCCATTGTGTCCTGTAATTCAAGAAATTAAATGCCTAAATATATAAATATGACTTCCTGTGTAAAATGATAGAATATCATATGTTTAATTTAAACTATTTGTCTATATTTAATGTGAAAACTGTTGGGTGGTAGTGGTTTTCTTCCAAACAATAACTAAATATTACAAAAAGTATTGACTCCAACAAGAGCTATTGCTGTTAATCTTAGCTGTGTGATATTGTTGTATTTGTACTTTGCTGATACTGTTTAAATTTATTTTAGATGTGATACGATGTCATTCAAAATAATTACTAACTTAAGAGAGCAGCTTGTTGACAGATCATCTTTTATTATTTTGTTCACATACTGCACTGTATGACAGTAGCACAGACATTTACAGCATGAATATCAACTAACTTTGTTTTGTTCTATAAGCATTTGCAATGCGAAGAAGAATGTATTTGGGATATTTTTTCCTATTAACACACCATTTCCTGCCTCATTTTGGAGAACTGAGATGAGGCATCAAAAAATACTCCTGTGGCTATAATTAAAAGTCCCAGAGGACAGAGAGGGAATTAGTCTAAGGGACTGATTCATCTTGAAATCCAAACACCGCCAGTGCTGGAGGAATATATTTACTGATCATCATATTACAAATTATGCAGACCACATGAGTTTGGGCCTGAGACAGCTACCACTTGCCCCAAATTCCTGCCACCATTGCAGGTTTTCCCACTTTTTTGGCTAAATGTTCTGAAATTCTCTGAAAAACTCTTTGTAATAAACCTCATAATATGTTTTATGCCATACTTCAAAACCTCCACAAAACTAGACAAAGTTGCGCATAGGCTCTGAAATCATCTGATTTAGATTTCGCTGCAGTGGTCCATTGAAATGCATAGACACTACAATGCTAAAATATATTATATCAGCTTAATAAGATGCTATTCCTCTACACTTTAGCATATGGCCACGCAATGCTTTTGAGCACGTTGGACATTCCCTTTTAATGATGTTACATCATCTCAGTAACAGGCAGAGAAAAGTTCCCAATTTATATACTTGGAAACATTCTTATGTGACTTTTTTTTTTTAAATGAGCTTTCCTCCAGCTATAGAAAATGAAGATAGTCATTTCAGAGCATTACATTAAGGTAATATATCTATTATAATGGTCTATGAATTATAACATCATATCGTTTCTATCTGTGCCTTGAAAATTACAAACGTAGTGCCACTTAACTTCGTTAATGATGTACATTTTTATGATCCAGTAGCCTTGTGTGGGAAGAAGTCACATCTTGCTGTAAAGGAAAGAGGGGCAAGTCATCCAACTCGTTTTAAAGTATGCTGATTTTGTTGAATGCATGGAACACTAAGCAACAGAACATCTTTTCTTTTCCTCTCCAATCTTCATTAATATTTATAGTTTAAATTTTATTTGGTACATATTGTGAAGAATATATTTTAACAGCAGACTTAGAGCTAGCTGCAATACAACGTCTCTTGTGTAGGTACAGAAAAACTTCTAATTGCAGGTGATACTGTTGTTCTTTTTATGTCAATCTGCTGGAGTTATTTTTTAAATTATAATTTAAAAGGGGAAAAGGAATAGATTAAATAGTCATATCACAATGTCAGAACACCTCTTTGAGATCCTACACATATTAGCATATTTTGAGCAATTGTACCCATGAAGCTATAAAAAATTAATTTGGTCATGCCAGGCATTCAGATTCAGGAATTATGTACTCCAGTTCATGGCTGAGGGTAAGAGATATTTTTATACAAAGGAAATATGAATTTCTATGCATCTTAGTCTACTCTGCAAGTCAACTGCACGGTGACACTGAGAATAGTCTTGAGATTCTTTCCATAGCCTTTCTGAATGCAAACATTGCATTCGGGACAAACGTAGTAGACTATATGAATGGAAAAGAACTGTACAGTGGGAGAAGAAGGAGTGATGAAGATTCCATAGTCACCTACCTACAGTCATAAGCCAGCAAGGTTATTATACCTGTAGTGTGGTGCCCTTAACTCTTGGGTGGGACTTTATCACTCTTCAGCAGCCTTTTCTGAGGGCTAGAGGAAGACCACTGATGGATACCAAAGGGAATTTGTCTGGTCTTCCTTGCAGAAAAGCTAACCAAGAACAGGGATATGAGGAAGGATGGGATCAAAGTCCATGTGGCTTGTGGAAATTTGGGGGATAAAGAAAAGGAACTGCAACATATCGTCCATTTAACCTGTCCTACTTTTTAATATACATATGCTCATAATCCCCTTGATAGTAATTAGGAATGCTTTCATTCCTCAAAAGTAGATTTTTTAAAGAAGTAGAAATGCTTAAACTGTGCTCACTGAGTATGCAGTAATCAAAGTCATAAAAGTCTTCATGTGTTACACAATGGTATTAATTATATACAAGTGAGTGGAGCACAGCTGAACTACTGACTCTTTTTCAGGACTTTCCTTGACATTTGGGTTTTTAGACCCAAATGCTTTTTAGACCAAAATTGTTTGGCTTGATTCATAAGTTATAAAGGTATAATTTATTTTTTTCTCTAAATCACAGCAAGAAATTCAGAAATGTACTGAATGTTTTAGAAAATAAGTAGAATTACTATAATTTTTTATATCAACCTTTTGGAATATATTTCAAATTACAAATGGCAGGGAAATTTCATATTAAAAATGCAAATACAATTAAAGCAAGTGTCATTTTCTGCCATTTGTACTTTATTTGCCCTTCATAAAACCCGGGAAAGAAACATTTTGTCAACTAATAATTTAATAAATTTGACTTGTGAGTCAAAGTGTTAAAACAAAGGATGTTTTTTTCAGCACATGTAACACAAGAGGTTTTTGCAGCACAGTTTCAGAACTCTTTCTTGGTAAGAAACCTTATCTAATCCTGTTTCATCCTTTAAAACTGCTTACACAGTAATCTCAAGGGACAAATTTAATACTTTGCAACAAAGGGAATATAGCCTTTTCAGCTTGAATAGAGGAATTGTTAGGACACCACGTGAGGTATGAATAACATTATAATGCTGCCTTTTACTTGGAAAAGGAAAAAAAGTTTTCTCCTGCAACCGAAAGATTAAACCTTCTTCCTTGGGTTAAATTTTTTGACCCGTGCTGTATCCCAAGACACCTATTTTACTGTTGTATTTGGGTCTTCTACCTCTTGTGAAGTAAACACTGAGCAAATATAAGTAAACAGTTTGTTTTAGCTGAAGATAGAAAGGCACTATTTAATTGAGTTTTGATGATAGATGTGCTCCAAATGGTGCAAACATCTTTGACGTGGTAAAATAATATTGTCTTATGGCGTGTGTAACACTACATAAAGAATATTAGTTTAGCGCTTTCTGAGTTTACAGAGTTTAAGTGAGAAATGACAAAAGAAAGCCAAATGATCTAATGTGGAGAAGAACAAATAAAATTGGATAACTTAGTACTTCAGTAACAAGGATAAATATTTTCCTTATCAATTTTTTAAGACTAGCATTTGAATTTGTACTCAAGTATCCTTTTTCTTATTTTCACATCTTACAGTTGTGTAGTTATTTCTTTTTATAGTCTTGTCCAGTATGTTGTTTCTATATTTTAGATTACTCCATCTTTTTCAAAAAATACATATATGTGAGCTTATAAGATATATGTACTAAAGATAAGGCTTTACTTATCATGATGCGGGTATAATTTAACATTCTCTCTAATTGAATGTACATCTCTTTGTACAGTATAAGTAGTTTGTACATAATATGCTGTATTAATTGTAAATATTATTGCAATTATAGTTGGTTATGATAAAACATAGAATAATGTAGTAAATAAAGCTGTAAACTATTTTTCTCCTCACACATAATACTCTCACAATAGAGTTTTGGAAAAACAGCGATGGGATTACCAACTAGATTATGCTGAATCTGTCTCTTTGACAGAGTCTCTCTATCTGAAATAATAATTACTCCTCTCATCTTGTTTCCTCTTGTCAAGAAAGAATTCCATGAACAAATATGTGGTTAACAGAAAAGTTAATTGTTGCTAGAGAGAAGATAGACTATTAAACTCTAAGATCGCGTGTAACTGATTACTGAAGTGATGGAACGATTTCCTTAAAAGCAATTTGAAATAAAATACCAGTCCTAAACTTATCAGTAAGGAAGGGTATCCAGTTCCTACAGGTATCACCTGGGTGGTGTGGATTGTGTTGCCACCATGTTGCCCAAACAAATTGTACTTTTCCAGTTCTTTTAATTCAGCTTAATTTAAATGCAGAAGAAAAACTCCAAGATGATTAATTCTTTTCTTTACATTGCATTGCAGTAAACTAAAACCTGTGGATATATGTAAAAATCTTTCTGATTGGTTGCTTTTAAGGAAATAGCTTCTGTAGGATAGAATGTCCTGCTGAGAATTTATCTTGCTGTCTTCAGTGTTTCTTATGGACACAAGTTGCAAACCACTCTTGCTGGGATGTATAACAATGAACAAGATACTTAAACTCTTCGTATTCTAATGTTTCCCATTAAAGACACTCATGTTGGACTGAAGGATAAGAAGTCTTACAGTGTTGTTTCCTTTAAAACAGAACATGGACTGTGGTAGTTCTGGGTGCTTTATTTGCTTATGTGTCTTAAGCACTGCCTTGTTTATAAGGGTTCATCTTTTTTCTGTTTTAGGCAACTTACTCTTGACTGTGCCAAGAATTAAGATCAATTGGGAAGTCAGCCTCCTTTTAATTCCTTTAAAGATAAAAGGTCTAGTAAAAATGAACAGGTCTGATTATTTCCCACCTTACTGCTTTTGGAATTATTTTATCTGTATAGAGTGTATACAAAATGCTACCATTCTGATTGGTTTCATTTTGTGCACACTTTATCCTTACCTAGTGGACTATTTCAAATTAAAGCAATGAAAAGATCAGATCTACTGTTGTTACGGGTAGAGTAATATGGTCTTACTTATTTCAAAGCAGTTATATGCATACTAAGCCATGTTAAGGTGTACTCAGCTTAATTAACAAAAAAGAGGGAAATGTATGAGTACAGTCTTTTGTACCAGCAAGTGCAAAATACCCTAGTGTATATCAGATTCAAACCCTAGAAGTCACAGTCTAAAGCTGTGGAATTACACGTTACTACAGCAATTTCCAGCCCATGGTGACAGGAGAAAATTACCAAACTTAAACACATTAGATTGTCTCTATTTTCAGTGTAAATCGTCTATGTATCTGCACTTCCCATAAAAAAAAAAAAGGGTAATGATTAAGATTTTTCACTTGCTACTGAGTAAACAAAGGGATTTTACACATAAACTGGTAGTCTTATTTTGCTGATTACTGGCAGTAACATGGACTATTTTGTCACAGAAGAACAGTGCAAAGCTTTCTAAATTTGTAATAAATATAGGTAATTAAAAGAACAAAGGAGTCAGGCTTGAAAAAGTTTATCCCAGTAAAATTATACTCATTAATATGTCCTTCTGCATTACCTTTGAGTTGCCTTTGACCTGTTATATCTATGACAACAGACACACTAAAAAAAAAACAAAAACAAAAACAAAAACCCAACCCATAAAATTCATGGTCATCACTCCTTTCTTTATACTTACACAGCTACATGGACAGCAGTTACAATATTTCAGTCATGATTTTCAAAAACTGCAGATGAACTGTTTGCTGAAGATTTGTCTCTTCTCTAGAAGTTTTATGAACTATCTCACACCAAATTATACATGAAAGGACTGAGTCTCTTTATATAGAACTATAATTTTTTTCTGGGATATGATTAAAAGTTATTCTCGGTCAAACATGTTCATAAAGCATTCTTATCTTGTGAGTCTGGCTGATACTAAAGAAAGTAAATTTGGTTAAATTTGGATTACCAAGAGCTGGTGAGCAGTCTACATGACTGGAATGTTATAATCACAGATGTCCAGATAGATTAGAAGATCTCTAAATATGTCATTTTTTATTAGGCACCATCCACAAACAACAGTCTCAGTTAATAACATATGTATGTATTCAGGCTTATTTCACAAAGCTGGGAGAAATTGTAAGGGAGACTGACTTGAAGGAAAAGTTAAGATAGAAATATATGAATGTAAATGGACAAATCTTAAGAAGCAATTCTTCATGGCAAAAAAATGTGGTTCCATAATCAAGAATGGAAATAACCTTGGCTAATATTTATTATGTGTGTTGAAAATTCTATGTTGATTTATGAATTATCAATAAGAAAGCAAATGGAAATTAGATGGAAATAAATACAATTAATGTAAATTATAAGCAAAAAGTTGAAAAAAATTATGACAGGAGCTAAAGACACCATGGAAGATTCCATGCCCAGCACAGCTTACTGCAATATGAGGATTAAAATAATACTAGTAACAAAATTAACTGTAGTATGCAAACATACTACTAGATATTGTTGATTAAAATAGTAAGACCACAGAAAATATTTAAATTAATCAGGAAATGAATTAGCAGACACATTTTTTCATAAAGCAATAATGGAGTATTTCTAGTCTGCTGTGCTAGAAATTCATACAAGCAAAAACCTTCAAGGGATAATATTTGTTTATCAGCATATACTATAGATTTCCACCATCTGAGGACATAGGCTCTTATTAGGGCTTACTTTCCACAGTATGGAAATTCAGAAAGGGTAGGGATATTATAGCAGTGTGGCAAGAAGTAGTGAAGCAACCCAGACTATAATAGACCACTAACATTTTAATATAAAGAAAGCTTGTGAAAAAGTTGATAGGAAATCCAGTTGTCAGAGAAATAAGATATAATAATTCCAGTCAGCATGAGTCTACAGAAAATATGTCTTTTCAGATAAAAGTAATTTCATTTTTTGATGAGATTTCAGGTTTCATTGTTAGCAGTAATTATATAAACATTAGAGACTCCAGATTTGGTTAGACATTAACAAACTGGACGACTGACAGATTAAAAAAATGGATGTCAGTGGAAAATAATTGTCAAATGGAGCATTTCTAGTGTGGTTCCATGGGGACTGGAACAAGTGCCAAAGCTTTTCATCAGTGACATTTAAGTAATGTATCACCCCAATAAAATTTCCAGGTGAGACAAAACTTGATAGCGTGATAAATAAGGTCAGAGTCACTTAATTGTTTTAGAAGGAAATATAAGGCAGAAAGGGACCACCATGGTCTTCTTCTCTGAACTTTAAAGTAGATACTACCTGACTTCACTTAATGAACTAAAAGTCTATCTCTCAGAAAAATATTCAAGCATGTTTATGAAAATGTTGCAACTAGTCCACCGCACTGCAAAAACCACTGCTACTCTGAGCAAGTTGTTCCAGTAGTTACTTATTCTAGTTATTTAAAATGGGTGCTTTATCTTGAGTCTGAATTTGTCTGGCTTCAGGTTGCAATGATGGTCTTGCAGTTACAGCAATGCATTTTTCAGAGAGCTGAACCAGACTTGGAGGTTTTAACATTAGGCAGTTCAGGTTATTACTTCCCTACATCCCATAACCTCATGTTAGTTAGCGTGAGTCTGGGCCTACATCTCAGGCCTAAAGTTTACCTGAGAGGCTCAGAGTAAGTAACTGCCATTGTCAGAAACATGGTAGTCTTGTTTCTACCAAGATGGGCAAAGACCTGGCCTTTAGTACGATAAGGACAGTAGAACTTTTCCAAGCACAAACCTTTGACCTATGCTGACCTACTTTGGAAAGTAACAGTGAGCTTCATGCATCTAATTAGTTTTACTTCAGTTTCTGTGCAGAGAACCCAGAAATGAAAACACATGTGAATATACCTGTGTAAATAACAATAGAAATCAAAAAAGAGCACAGAGAACTGTGATCAAACAAAGAAAAAAACATTAAAAAACAGGTAGAGAACTCAGAAGGTCCTTCTTCATGGGAAGCAGAATTGAAACGTTGGGGGAGATATTGTTAGGCTTGCTAGGGATGTTTGTTTGGTAATTAAGTTTCTAAGCATTAGTTGGTCTTGTTTGATGATTTTTTTTTCACATGAAAACTGGTTTAGAGAGATTGAGGCTATTCAACTGTTACTAATTTTTGAATGAAAGCAAGAGTATTTAGGTGTTCTCTAGATGGATCAAAATAAAATCAACAGAAACTAAATGTTGAAGAGTATTCACTAGTCACCTGCAAAGCAAAGTGGTGCATTTAAATCTATAACTTTTAATATTTCTCTTTGGTTTCCATCCTCAACCCCTCTGTAAATGTTATTGAAGAATTGCTGGGGCCTATCAGACATGCAATTGGTATGGATTTCATAAGAGGCTGAGCTCTAAATGCACATGCTTTCAGTACCAGGCAAGAACTAAGTACAAAGGAGGAGACATTCCATTCTGGCACATGCTGTCTACGCTTAGGTTCTTGACCAAAACAAAAGATTTCTTTTAATCCTTTTGAGAGTTGCAATATCTCAGCTTTCTTAAATGTCATTATGGTTTAAAACACATCAAAGGAACATTCAGCCTCTCAGGGAAAGATGCAGCTCAGCAGATGGCTAAGAACTTTGAATATAAACTAATTTTTATACAGCATTCAAATAAAATAAAAACAATAGATAACGTGACTTTATAAGCATGTGGACCCTCTTTGTAGAACCAGACCTGGCACAAATAACTTTCATATTACTGTTCTATTCTTTGTTATTCGTGTAGTCACAAAATCTGTATCCCGAGATCCCCATTTCTTATATGAAAATCTTTTAAATAACATTTTTCAATTAGGTATAAATTAGATGCCAAAATTTTAAATAAAGATAAACCATTGGGTGGAGAGAAAACTGAATAGACACCTGAATCTGTAGTCTATTGAAGTAACAGATGAGCTGCTTCAGGGGAAAGATGCAGTTCAGTTTTCTTCAATCTCTAATTCATTCAAGATGCGAAACTGAGAGCTAAAGAAATTACCTATGAAAGCCTGATATTTATCTATTCTAAAATCTTTAAAGGAAAACTAGCAATTAATTTCACTAACCATGAATATTTCTCATTTTGTTAAATAAACCAGTTCAGAAAGGTCTCAAGGCAAGAAGTAAACTATTGCCTATGGTAGCCGATTGCCAGGGAACACAATGGTGACTATTTTGCTTACTTCATTTTTGCTAGGAGGCTGTTTGTTTACACACAAATGATGCTTTCCTGAACAGTTTTCTTATTTATCCAACACGGCTAATAGTTTTGCCTGAGCAATAAATTTTAACTTCCTAATTCTTGCACTTAACTCTCTTCAAATTTCTGTACAAATTACCGTCACTCAAATCCAGACTAAAAGGTTATCATTAAACTCATCATTTTTCTAAGAGAAATAATGTAAAAATTAAGAACTTGAATAAATATGTGTAAGCCTATCTTTAATTTATACAATTAGACTGTGTATCTTCTCATTCTTCTCATCTAGCAATAAGAAATACCATATCTGGTTACAATACTACATTCTGGTTCTGTTACAAATTACAAAGGATCTATAAAGGATAAAGCTTATTAGCCAATAAATGTGAGCCAGTCTTAGCTTGGGAAAAATCTCTACAAGAACAACCATCAAGAAGATTTGAAGTTATTTTAAATTATTAATTCAAACATATCTGTACTTTCTTCAGATCTTTATAAATATTTTATTAAGAAATAAGGCATTTATAAAGGCTCATAGGAGATTTTTCAAGTCACCAATTATTTGATAAATTAAAAGAGCATTTTTCTCATTATCTGGTGCACTGGTACAAGACTACTTATAGTAGACAAGTAAAACTAAAACAGTAGCAAAAGGATAAATGAAAGGAAAAAGAAACCTTGCTTGTGTTCTCAGTCAGCTCTGCTTATTTTGTAATGCAAGTTTCTACAATTTTTCCTCTGTTGTCAGCACTGAAGAGAACATGTAGCTACAGAAAATAGGCTGACTTCTATTCCAGCTTTCACTTCACCAGTAAAATTGTTTACTAAGGTCCTATTTCTCAAAGAAGATTTGCATCTTCTAAGGCAAATGTCCTTGCAAAATCTGAATGTGTATCTTTGGGATAGGACCTTTATTTTCTGTTGGTATCCTGGTACCACACTTTGATATCAAAAGTAGAATTTACGATGCTGGCTTTTTAAACAGGAGAGAAAAATGGACAACTTTAATCTTAAAAAGGTGAACAAATAACATTAAACTTCCCAAACCTAGTTATAGGTAGCTATTTTCCAGGGCAGGACTAAATAATGGCATTTTAAAGTTGAAGATCTTTGCATAGCACCTGTAATATATCAGGCTGTCCAAGCACCTCCTCCAAAGCAGCTAACCATTCTTTTTTTTTTTCTCCACTGCTACTCCAGCTGCAAGAACCTGCATCCCTTTCATCAATGACTAAACCTTTATTTTCACAAATGACCTGAATGGCCTTGTGGCAAAATGGGGCCTTAGGAAGCTTGTAAAAGAGAAAGAAAATCCTGCTGGGTTATAAGGTTGGTTATTCCCTGTCAAGCCTAAGTGGATTCCATAGAGAATACAAATCAAACTCCAAGTGAAAGTGATGGACTGAATGATTTGGGTCTCTCCTGCAATCTGCAGTACTTATGAACCTTGCTTATTTTGCATATCTGAACTTTACAGTTGCTGTCCAGTGTAAATACCCATTAGCTACTTTGTGTGCCGCTAATGTCAGAAAAACTGTCAATTGTCTTATGGAAAAATAGGAGGAATAAGTCCTTGAAATAGAATCGTTTCAACTTTCATATAGAAGACATCTCAGAATGGAACCTGTGAAAATTCGCTGCTAGTGTATAACTATTCCACATTTAAATTCCACTGTTGATTATGAGGAAATATACTCAGCTGCTTTAAATCTTCTGGTTTGAGTAAATTATTAGTCTATAAAATTACTTTGTTTAGTGCATTCACTTCAAGGAAAATTAAATCGTCGGTTCAAATCTAATGAATAATATCTGGAAAAAATATTTTCCTACTATACATTCAGAAAGCAAGCAACATTTCATCTCCAAACATTTTTAAAATGCATCAAACAGAAATTTCCTAATAAGAAGGGTATTTTGTAATCGGGAATGCAAAAATATGTATATCACAAATGAATTCCTTAGTCCTCTGCTTTTATATAAATTACTTGAAAATTGTGGTTTATATTTTTTTTAGCAATTTTTAAATAAACGAGGTGGGAAATTGTTCCCCTGAGGTTTCATTAAAGCTTTATAAATGCTTACAATAATTAAGATAGGTAAAATCAATATATCTACATTTCTTCATTCAATGGTTCATCATGCTCTACAGTTTAAACAATGAAATACAATTAATAAATGGTTAGATCATTTTTTCTTGTTTTATTTGAAAATGTTTCAGCATATTTTAACATATCATTTTTTGAAGCAGCAAAATACTCTAATGTATAACATTAATAAGCGGTGATAGACTTTACTATAAATATTGCCTCTCTTGCCAAGTAAAGTTACATACAAAGCAGAACATTGCAAACATCAGTTCACTCATTCTAGTGGTAATGAAAACATGGGCCTTTTGTATTATTATTTGTGTATGTTTTTTCTGTGGCTACATGTTCTGTTAAAATACATACAAAGCAGCATTAAAATAGTAATGGCTCTGTTTGGAATGTGTTTTTTTAATGCCAGCAGATTGTTGGTGCTAAGGTTTTTCCAACATTTTTAGAGCTGCTAAAGTACATCCCTAAAGCTTCAATAAACTGCTATTTTATAGGTGGAAATTCTTAGTAAATAGAAGGTAAACAAGAGTGTTGACCATGTTGAAATGGCTCTCTATCTAGTAGTCACTCAAAAACCTTTCGACAGAAAAGGAAATTCTCTCACTGATGTCAGCTTTCTTCTAATTACACTTACTAAGATGGCAGGTTCTCAAAACAGAAGGATTGATCAAAAAAATATGGTGAAAATAAAGCCAGGTGCTCCATCGCTATAGTGGAGCCTATGACCATTTGGTGAAAGCATAGCACCAGTGAGATTTGTGTGAATCCCAATCCAGTATGTCAGCTTTAGGCATGTTCTACTGGTTTGAATCTCTCAGAACAGATACATAAGAAGTAACAATCTCATTATCTTATTAAGTATGGCATAGTCTCCAGTTTATAAAACGGAGCTGCAGGAACAAAGGAAATTTATGGTCAGAATTGCAGCATCTCTGAAACACAAATTCCTTTACTACATGGCATTTGAACAGGAATTTCAGGAATACAGCTTTGGAATTAAATATCTAAATTCTTTTAATGTGTGCTACTAAAGGGAATTCATCATGAAAGGGAAAGTGTACATCTGTGGATTTAAAAAAAAAAATGGGTGTAACAAAATGGTTAACCATAAGACAGCAACCAGGCTTTCTTTGCTTGTTCTCACTGCATTTCATTCATAGTGACTGTTGGCAGCACTCAATGTGTGGGGTTTATATATGTATTTATAGATATATACATATTGCTTATATAGGAAGCATAGACACTTGAAAATAATTTTGTTTTCTCAAATCATTCTACAAAGGCCAACTTGTCCCCTTTAAAGCTGCAGCTCTTGAACTAGAGACATCAGAACTGGATATGCCTCCAGATTTGTCTAAATGTGTTTTAAAAAAATAAAAGAAAGTGTAGTTTTCTACAAGTTGTGGAATGGAGTTAAATCCAGACGGCAGCCAGTCACAAGTGGTATTCCCCAGGGCTCAGTATCAGGGCTAGTTCTCTTTGTATCTTTATCAATGATCTGGATGAGGGGATCGAGTGCACCCTCAGTAAGTTTGCACGCAACACCACGTTGTGCAGGAGTGTTGATCTGCTTGAGGGAAGAAATGGTCTACAGAGGGATCTGGACAGGCTGGATTGATGGACCAAGGGCAACTGTATGAGGTTCAACAAGGCCAAGTGTTGGGTCCTGCACTTGAGTTACAACAGCCCCGTGCAACACTACAGGCTTGGTGACAAACGGCTGGGAATCTACCCGGCGGTGAAGGCCCTGGGGGTGCTGGTCAACAGCCGGCTGAACATGAGCCAGCAGTGCCCAGGTGGCCAAGGAGGCCAACAGCATCCTGGCTTGTATCAGGAATAGTGTGGCCAGCAGGAGCAGGGAAGTGATTGTCACCTTGTACTCAGCACTGGTGAGGCCCCACCTCAAGTACTGTGTTCAGTTTTGGGCCCCTCACTGCAAGAAAGATACTGAGCTGCTGGAGCGTGTGCAAAGATGGTCTAGAGCACAAGTCTTATGAGGAGCAGCTGAGGGAACTGGGCTTGTTTAACTTGGAGAAAAAGAGGCTCAGGGGAGGCTTTCTACAACTACATGAAAGGAGGTTGTAGCGAGGTGGGTGTTGGTCTCTTCTTCCAAGTAACAAGATATAGGACAAGAGGAAATGGCCTCAGGTTGCATCAGGGGAGATTTAGATTGGATATTAGGAAAAAATTTCTTCACTGGAAGGGTTGTCAAGCACTGTAACAGGCTGCCCAGGGAAGTGGTTGAGCCACCATCCCTGGAGGTATTTAAAAGATGTTTGGATGTGGTGCTTAGGGACATGGTTTAGTGGTGGACTTGGCAGTGCTAGATTAACAGTTGGACTTGATGATCTTAAAGGTCTTTTCCAATCCAAATGTTTCCATGATTCTATGACTTAATTAAATTGAAAAAAATACTCTTCTGTTCTAGCATTACCCAAACAATGCTACAAAGCCTACCGAGTCAGTCAAATTTGAAGCTTTGAGTCTACCATGACTCATTCTTTTAGAAGTAATACTTTTGACAGTAGTTTTGCAACTTGTGTTATCATAATGCTATAAGAAATTGTAAAAATATAAGAAAAAGAATTTTTCTGGGCCATCTGAACCTTCTTAAGAGCTGGACAATGAGTGATTAAAATCAGAATATTAAATTGACTATTGAGCCCCTAAACTTCTCATACATCCTCGTTTTAGATACTTCTGTGTCTGATGAACTAGACTAACAGAATGACACAAAAATCTGATTGTGTCGGTGTCAGTCAATGCAATGCAGTTAGTTTGGTGTTAAGATGGAACATTAGTGCAATTTGTAGCAGAAGTTAGAACGTTTTTGTAGCATCATGACACTTATTACAACTATCTCAATAAATACCATAGCTATAGAAAAAATTGGGTTTAAAAACAAAAAATCTGCAAACTGAAAAATGAAGAGATCTTCTAAATTGTCACCAACCAGATTGGTTATTGATGAAAAGAAAAAAACTTTCCAGCAGCTTCTGTGAACTAGGAGGATCTATATACATCTATAACTATGTATCTGATTCTGGCCACACAAACTGGAGGCAATCAAGAATAGCTCGTATCTGACATAGAACCTGTGAAAATGAGATCAGAGCTAAACGCCAGAGATTTCAAGATGACTGAGGATGACTTGTCTTTTATAGTACCACAGCTGCATTTTAACAGAAGAAAAAAATAAGCCAAACTATAGCAGATAGTTTAAGAGGAATAAGCAAAGTGGTGGTGGGGAACAAGTACGTTGTCTCCTGTTCCTTCTTTGTCACAGACTCCAACTACAAATACTGGCCCATGTGATATTAGACAATGCATAAGAAGAATGTTGGACAGATGGACCAACAATGGCACCTACCAGCACACAGCAAATTCTATCTAGAATACAGGTGTTCATGCTTAAACTTGCCAGGTAGCCAGGAAAGACTGGAGGTGGAGGGAGTAATCATGCTGAACAGAGGAGGGAGAGAGGAAGAATGATCCTCTTCAGTGCTTCTCCGTTAGACTTCAGCCTCTGTAAATTAGCATGACAGATGTATGATCTGGGAATTTTTCCAGATTAATTTTTAAGAAATTAAAGCATTCAGCACTGGTTATGTTAGGAATGTTTTTACTCTTTTGTCTTCTTTTGATCTGTCACAATGCCATGCATACTTACAGATCCACTCTGATCCACCCTTGATTACTTGAGAACTTGGACAACTAAACCTGGTTGCTAGGACTTAAAGAGCAAAACTTGCTTTTCTCATTTCTGTTCCACAAAGACCAAAATCTATTCCACAAGAAAGTGTTTGGATTGATATGTACAGGTTAACAATGTAGAGGTGCAGGTCTACCACTGAAATTTGGTAAGAGGAAATGGCCAATGCAAGTGTTTGAGTACGGCTCATGGCCAAAGCATAACTTATTTAGACAATTGTTTTGCTAATACACTCTAAGAAGTTGGTATCCATGCTCCCAAGCAATTATAATCATAGAAAGAAACACACACCCACACACTTGTACGTAAAGGCGAACACCATTAACAAATTTGGGTGAGCGGGTCACATGGCAGCACTGTTGAAGCAGGTATTTAAACCTCTTTAAGTCTCTAAGGAAACCTCCTTCATGTCATTTTCATTTGTATTACAGCAAACTTGGAAGTACCAAAAGAGATCAGAGTTCTGTTGCACTAGATGTTGTACAAAACAGATGCCAAAGTCTAATAGTCAGAGTATAAACAGTAATTATTTGCGTTGCAATGCTGTCCACAGACCACAACCTTCAGATGCCACAGAAATAGAGCAGAGACATGGCCCTAGTTCAAAACAGATTACAAATTAGGTGAAATAATACAGGTAGCAAGCTGATGCAACAAACAAGAGAAATATTATCTCTGCTTTCTTGATGACAAACTAAGCTATGAAAAAGTTAATATCTCATTCTGTACTGTGAAGGTTTTGAACAATTATTTGCCATAGCTCCTTGAAGAAATAGACTCACAAAACTGTCTCCCTGCTCGATGTGTGTTCTCGAGTAGAAAGACCCTGCTTCCTAAATACAAATTGGTAGGAGCATGCACAACTACTTCAGTCCTGAAGCTGCAAAGTGGTTAGAGCTGAAGTCTCAAAAAGATTTTCAAAGCAGGCTCTTTCCCATCTGTTTTGCCTATAGGATTTAATTCATTTAATCAAATCAAGTCTCACGTGAAGGAATGGAAATAACTCACCATATACTTGGGAATCTTTTCACCTATTATAGCTGCCTGAAAGGTAGAAATATAATCTAACCAGCAGCCTGGGCTCCCTGTGTATTTAAGTGAGAGATACAAATATTCCAGAGGGTGAGTCATCCTTCTCAAAATAGGATGATTGACATTGTAGGATTGCTTTTCCTTCTCTTTTAATTACAAAGCAAACTCTGACCAGCTCAGAATAGATACATACACTTACATGGAGTAGCATTAGGTGAGATGAATAGGAAGAAAATTTCATTACATGGCAATAATAAAGGCATGAGTGGAACACTATTTGCAGAGTTTTTTAAAATAAATTTATTTAAGGAAAGAATTCACGCAACAGAACAGGTTGAGATACGGAAGCTTTCTCCATCCGGATGTTGAGAGTATTAGAATATGTAAAATGGGGAAAAAAGGTGATCTGTTACTCTATCAAAACAAAATCCAACATGATTCAGTGAAGAACTAGGCATATTCAGACAAGACATAAATTCCACACTGAACATGACAACACAAATGGAACAAAGAATTTCTCATTAACTTCAAACCTTTAAATAAAGATGGGATAACTTTTCGAAGAGTATGTTATAATCTGAATAGGTTACTTCAGAAGAAATGATTGTAGGGGTCTAATCTAGCTTTAAAATCTCTTCAGTCTTGGAGGTCTGCCTGACTGCAAAACCTTGAATGACAGACATCTTTACATCACTCAAACTATAACAGGATTAACAGGGAAATGGCCTTTGTTACAGAGGAGTTCTAATGTACAGTAAACTTATCTGAACTATTGAGGCATGCGAATTGTCCCAGCAATGGATGCTTCCCTCTAAAGTGCGGTATCCATACAGCTTCTGGAAAAAGGAAACCTGTACTTTTTTTCATAAATTTTTTTATGGAGCATAATGTCTGTGACAAAATTTTAATGTTGAGAGAGAGCCTCTGAGCTCATTCCCCAGTCAAACCCGTCTATTTGAAACCATGGAAGTTTGAGAAGAGTGTCAAGTTCTTCTCACAGTGTTACAGGGACTCATAGAAAGAATTGATTTAAGCATGTATTTCTATATTAAAGGAGTGTTCAAGAAATACTCTAATTTTGTCTGATCTTTGCTTTGAGCCTTTTTCTTCCAAATTTGTCTGTGGTTTTCAATAGAACTAGGCTTTCTCTCTTTTATTTTTGTCACCTTTCAAAAATGCAGTGAATTTACCTCCTTTTGAAATGGTTTGCTCTACATGCAGTTTTTAATACCTCATAAGTTTCTGTTAAACATTTGGGGTTTATGCAGAACTACACATTTTCAATTGCTGTATAGATATTGGGGTCTAGTGATCTCTCACACTGGACACCAGACTGTTAGAAGTAATCTGTGTTCCACAATCAGTACAATAAAAAGTTTTATAAATTGAATAATTATCTCCTTCTTCCTTCCTGCTCTTCAAATGCTTATTACATATCTACTTTTCACACTATAGATACATTTCAAGGAGCCTATGAGAAAGACTTGAGACAGCTCGGTTTCAAACTGTGCCCTGATTTTTTCTTTGTAAATTAAAGCATAGATTCTAACGTGTTGTTTATTTTTTTGGTTTGGTTTTTTGTTTGTTTCTTTTTTTAACACAGCTATTGCTGTAATGACACTGGGAAATATGTCTGTTTATTGTAGACCAAATAGTTTCCTTAAAACATTCTAAACACATGCAAAAGTTCATGATGCATAATGACTTGAGTATTTCTTTTAGGTAGGTGTTCTGTATTTCAGAGGATCCATATGTGCTACAAACAGTGAACAATCAGGAACACTCACTGATTATGATATGATTTTGTTTGGCAGCCTCTTTCTGTTGCTCTGACAGAATTGTAGTGATGCATTAGTCATTTGCATAGAAAAGATCTTGGTCCATGACAGTCATTTATTGGTGGTGCCATCTGCACTTTTTGTGAGTAGATTCTGAGATGAAAAATATATTTGGTTCATCGGTACTTAAAAAATTTGGAATAAGTCCTAGGCCTTTTCAGCTAACACTGAAAAACATAAATAAAAAGAGTAACTTGCTTCTTATTATGAACTAAAGCTTAAGAATTAATTAGAAGGACTGAAACAAAAATTCAGTTGAATCATAAAATAGCTCATAAAGACCCCTGGGTTTTTCATTTCATCACAAGGAACTCGTGTTGCTGTATTATATATTTCCTCGTGTATTTTTAAAATGCCCATCATTCTTCCAGAATTGTCTTGTGCAAGACCCCAGTCATAACAGCAGTAAAACTACGGTTCCTTGTGCTTGAGGTCTTCTTATTTGTATGATCATTTTGTACATGTTTCAGGACAAATCTAATGCTCAAAAATAATTTTTTTTTTCCTGACTGTGGGTGTCTGTAAATGGAAAGAATCATACTCAATTCAATTACTGGTAGAAACAAATTCCATAACTATGTATTCTTCTCTGTGACTGCTCTGATCCTATTAAGTGCACTCTAGAGGATGTAAATTTAAGAAGCATCGTCTGTTGCTGTTGCCATGATAAGACTCATGGAGTTTGCAGATCGTTGAATTAATAAGGCTTAGGCTCACGCAGGGCTTTTTAGATTAGTTAGCATGTACTGAATCCAGAACTAGAGTGAAAAAGAAAAACTCTCACACTTTCAGGCTGATTTACAGGAATACTTACTCCTTTGTACTTTATGAAAAACAGACCACTGAAGATCCAATCTTAATAGAACACTGTACCACAGAATAAAGTACATAGTGCCTATTGCCAGGTACAAACTTGAGGATTCCCTGATGTTCAGATATTTAAATGAAGAACAGAAAGCGAAATTTTGACTGCAGTGAAAGAAAACAGAACTCTCCTTGACCTAGTTGGATTGATATTTCTAGCGTGGATTTTAATGCAAAGCAACTTTAAGGTTCTGAAAATGCAAAAAAAAATGAAGCACCATTTTTAACAGTAATTGATATATGTTATCAAGGCACATAGGAATTCCTGCTCAACAGAATTTATGCTATGGTCATAGAGTAAAAAAAGAACTTTTGTGAGAGTTACTCTAGCAGAGATAAAGGAGTATTGTTTCCACTCAGATTCATCCAGACAACGGTATTTCTTCTGTTTCCGTTAGTTTTTCAGATGCACAGTACACAGTGATTGATAAAATAATTTCTAAGCTAAGTTGCAGCATTCATGACTGAAATTCATACACAACTCCAACAGATTTTGCAGTCTTCCCATCTGACAAAGGAACTTTTTCTATGCTCTTAACAATACTGTCTTCGGTTTTAGGGATGATATCATAAATCTACTGGAAGTACAAGTTTCTTGCACTGCAAAATAGGAAAAGTTTGCCTAAGATATGATAGGCAAATGACAAGACATATAAGAATGTAGATTATTGTCCCAAAACATCTCTGACAACTACTTAGGAGCTTGTTGCGTAGTTCTTTGTTATGTTATTTTAAAAATAGAATTTCAAGCTACAGGTATTTTTGTCCTGGTTTTGGCTGGGATAGAGTTAATTTTCTTCCTAGTAGCTGATATGGTGCTGTGTTTTGGATTTAGGATGAGAATAATGTTGATAACACACTGATGTTTAAGTTGTTGCTACGTAGTGCTTGCACCAGCCAAGGAGGTTTCAGCTTCTCATACGGCCCTGCCAGCGGGGAGGCTAGGGGTGCACAAGAAGCTGGCTCAGCTGACCCAAGCTGCCCAAAGGGATACTTCATGCCATAAGACTCCATGTTGAACAAAACTGGGGGGGGGGGGGCTGTCCAGGAGGTCATGGCTGCTGCTCAGGTACTACCTGGACATCAGTCAGTGGGTGGTGAGCAATTGCATTGTGCATCACCTGTTTTACATATTGTTTTGCTATAATTATTATTTTCCCTTCCTTTTCTGTCCTATTAAATGGGCTTTATCTCAGCCCATGAGTTTCACCTTTTTCCTGATTCTCTCCTCCATCCCACTGCGGTGGAGTGAGCGAATGGCTGTGTGATGTTTAGCTACCTGCTAAGTTAAACTAGTTTTAAAGCTTTAGAATATAAAAATTTTATGAATATTTAATCAATAATTTAAATAATAAATTTTTCAAAATAAAAAAACAATTTCCTGCATACTTAAGAATGTATTTTTTTACCCCAATTTAGGGATGAGCTATTTTTTAGTCACTCCATTAATATAGTGTGGGAAAGCTCAATCAGATAGATGGCCTAATCTAGTCTATATTCACTGAGGAAAACAGTGATTTAACGCTGATTTCTCTTCATTTTGCATGTATTTCAAATAGAAGTTTTAAAAGGCTATACTTAACAGTAATACATTTTGAAAAACGATTCCCTCAACAGTAAATAACTAAGGCAAAATAAGATTCCTTCTTCCAAATGCCTATGGAGTTTAAACTACAGAGAAATATTAAGAAGCATGATAGCTGCACACCAATTCTGCCACTTTTTTTTTTTTTTAAAATCACATAACAAGTAATTTTCATTTTTCATTTGCAGGACTCTGTTTAATCATCCACACTGTAACTATAATATACATGTGGAAAGTACATGCTTCAGTTAGTGCTATAAATTTAATGAATACTTCTAAAGCATTCTGGGATCCTAAGAAGGAGGGCCTAATGTAAGCACAGAATACTAGTAGATGTCTCGCTTTCTTCTGCAAACAACAATGCTTAATTGCTCTTCCAAACATGCTTCTCTAAGGGAACGCAAGACATGTTTGAGGAACACAAGGGGGACCTTCTATTGTGGAATGCTCTAACAGGCTCTAAGCAAAGGGGTAATAATGGCTGAATTTACTTAAGAGAGGAGGGCAAAGTAATACTGAAAAAATGACAGAATACCATTCCATCACATCGTTCCCTTTTGTCTGAGGCAGAACTACAGGAACTAACAGCAACAAGGGGTCTCAGATAGTGACAAACCAGTATCAGAATGTTCCAATTTATTAGGTTACACATTACCCATTAGGATATCTTGAACCTGCACAAATTTTGCAGCTGCATTGAAAAGGAATCAAACTTTTAAATGAAAACTATATTATGATTTTGAAATATATCTATAATTTTATTTAATTTGGGGGGGAAAGGGAAGATTATAGAATAAATTATAACGTTATAAATTTCAACTTACTTATACAACAAGTTTTTCCAGTGGATATTGTAACAGTAATATTACAGCACAAAGACATTATCAATGCATACAAACATGAGTCAAAATAGAACCATATTGGGCAGTATAAAGCTTTGGAACATTCAACTAATGATAATGAAAACTAGCTTATAAAAATTCAAACAGCATTTTGTGAAACTATTATAAAGCTAGAAGCTTGGGAATTAGACAGAGTACCCACACAGCAGGAGAGTACAAATGAACACCTACGCAGATGGCTGCTATAAGAACTGAACAACCACCATTCTATATAATAGAAAGAAGCAAAATGAAGTGCCGATTGTAAGTGGTGCTTAACTTTATTAAGCTAAGAGAACACTATTACTGAAAGTCTGTACCTGACAAAGGGAAATTACTTTGTTGTAATCATGTTCCTGAGCTGTCTTGTGCAGTCAAAGGCCTGCCATTCATTTAAATTAAACTGTAGCCTTTAAAATGTTAATTAGATGTTACAGCCAGATGCAATATTGAAGAACCTTTAATTTATAAGTTTCAACCATTTTTCTTGAAACATTCTCACATGTTTGTAACAGAACAACAGGCATGGATTCGTGACAATATCAAAAGACTAACTTACCATATATATTCCTTTTGTTGTCTTTGATGGGTCTTCTATATACATTAATAAGTACATACAATAAATACCTCTTTGAAAGGTATATTTCTGAAGTTAAATTCGAAGACAGAACTTGACTGTATAATAATTTAAAAAATTATTTTTAAGACTTCACTTTTCCTAAGGGTAGAAAAGACCTAACTGAGAAAACCTAGTTTTGCAGCTTTCCTTTACTTCACTGTTCAAAACGCTTGAAGTATTCCCAATTTATATGGACAAGTTCAGCAGGACCAATTGTAGTATTATGGCACCAACTGTTTATGAAAACAAAACTATTAAGCTGACAAAAGCATGTTCAAACAGCAGTATTGATACTAGTGTGAAGTACAAATTGAACCCTTCCACCCACCCAGAAACATTAATCAGAATGAGATTTGTGTTACAGAATGGTAAAGCTGAGGGGGTGATGAAGTCACTAAATGAGGAATGAGTTTTCACATGGAACAAACATCCGCATTTGCTAAGCGCAAATTTACATCATCAAAAACATTGACTGCAAATTCTATTGTCCACTGAACTTTCTTTTTCAAAGGCGCTGAGCACCTGCCCTTCCCACTGATTTAAACCTGAGCATGGCTGCTCAGCACCCCAAAAATAAAAATTTCCCATTGCCATGACAACATTAATTAGAAAAAAAAGATGTATGCCCAAAACTAAGAAGTAACTGTGTTTTTACAAGACTGACTTAGGAAACTGAGAATCAACTTCAAACGGTGTTATGTTTTGGACTCTCAGTTTTATGTCTAGTATTTATTCTCCTTAAAATTATGTTGCAGTATAACTTCGAACAAACAGTTTTTGTGCAGACTTCTAATCTTTGTTACAACTTAGAAAGATTCTTTCCCTTTCAGTTCATGTGCTATTTGACTTTAGTTGCTCGAAACTAGTTACTCATTAGGTTGTTACTTCCACCAATAAAGCCTTGGAAACTATAATCATTATATATACTTGCGCATATATAATATTATCTCACGTAGAAGGAAAAATTCTGATAGAAGAGTTTTCATGCTGCATATAGCATTAGACTTATTTTCTTTGTACTACCAGTTCCCAGCTGATCCAGGTTTGAAGGCACTGTGTATTTGTGTGTTTGTATATTTTGAGTGAGGTAACAATGCTAGAATACGTATAATAAGAGAGATATGTTACTGTGATGTAATTCTGTAGTTCTATTACTAGGTCTTGTAAACCATACAGAGAATTTAAAAAAATATCAGAAGAAAATATCATTAAAAAAAAAAAAAGAGAGAAGAAAACACTGGCTAAAACTTTCATTTCATTGATTGTTTTTGCAGCAATTAAATTACACATCCCAACCAGATTGTAACTGGGATCATCTTCTTCCTCTTACCAAGTCTTCATTATTCTGTTTCAAGTAGCTACTTCCTAGCAGTATTATAAAGAAAGCTACAGTTCTTCTGGACTGATTCCTATGTCTCTCTTGTCCCTGGAGCCTCCTTATGAACCACCTTGTTATAGCACATAATGAAATAAATCATCTCATCTGTGTCAGGCATTTGTAGAGCATCTAGGTGTTTTGTCAGACTTCCATGCTCGTGACAGTTGCATTATTGTGGACCTTTTGCCTTGTAATATTTGATTCATGTGATGTGGTATACAGTTACCCAGTAGAATTAGACTAGTGAGTTAACTTTAGTTCATGCATTTTAAGTATATGTAATTATAGCACAAACACTAGTTTACTGTCACTCCCTTTCTACGCCTCATGCTGACGTTTCCATAAAAGCAGTGCAGATTTGTTATTCAAGTGGTTAGGCTGGTCTTGAATCCACGGTGCTGTTAGCATTTTCATTTTAATAATTATCACAAAAATTAAGACACTGTGAATACAACAATATTTGTGAGATTTAAAAAAAAAAAATCAGAAAGGTATCTTTGCTTCCCTTTTTAGTCCTTTATTTATAAAGGTGATAAAATATTTTGTCAGCTCAAGAAAGCTCATCACTTGGGCTAACTGGAAATTCTCCCCTCAGAAAAAAGCTGCAGATACTTTTAGTAGAAATGATACATTTTCCTTCTTTTAATTTGAATGGTCTTCCTTCTTTCTTTCCCACTCCCCCAGATTTTATCTTCTGAAAAGAACTTAGAGGAACATAGAATTCAGCAATATTTCCAGTACATGTTAGTGCTTGAATATTGTCACTTCTATATAAAGCAAATATTAGCCTTTTAAAGGAGTCATATTTCAAGGATCAGGTGGGAAGCACAGAAGTGTTGGATGCACCTCACTGCACTGCTGTTCATCCTCAACACTTTGCACAATGTGAGAATGTTTAATAATTCCAACCCAGCCTACAGATAAGAATCTCTGGTGTCACATCACAACTGACAGTGCTGGTGTGAGATTTGTAGTAAAACAATATTCCAGCTGTAGCTTTCATTTACAGAAATAAAACATCAAAATGGAAGGAAGGTGGGGGGCGGGGGGGAGAAGATAAACATTTTAGTCTTTTAGCACCATTTATACAAATTACAGTGAAGCCTCTAAAAAGTGAATATTGAAAACTAAGGAAAAACCTGAGCAATTAGAGTGTAGAGCTTGGGTTTTATTTTGCTAGATTTTTAAAAAAAATTATCCCCTTAACATTTAACTTCTAAAGACATCCAGTGCAAGCAGATCACCAAATATAAATAACCTCTTTCCTAAATAAAGTGTGTGGCAACTGTGGGGCAGGCGGTCCTATTTTTCTCCCATTAATCATTAGAAACTTCACATGCAGGAAAAGTCTCAGGGGATATTTCTGGCTGGGAAAAAGATCCTTCCTCCTCAGTTCTAATCAGTCCATCCCATCTGTAATGGTTTTAGAAATTGTTAATGACATAAAGTGACAGTCAAAGGGCTTTTTGGTCTGTCAGTATAGAGTTTCTGTGAGCTCTCTAACAAAATACTACATACATTTCTCAAAGCTTCTGGAAAATGATCTGGATTACAAGCGAATAAATTTGATATGCTAGCAATCACAATCAGGAACTGAAAAGAAAGGCTTCCTTAATGCTGTTCTTTCAACTATAATGGTACTAAGATAAATCTGGCTGTGAGACAAACTGCTTAAGAGCACTACCAACACTAAGAATATAGGTCTATATTATAGAATATGTAAAATACACAAGCATCTGAATAAGAATCTAAGAATGGGAACTTAAACAAGCCTTTTGTTAATTTTATTTGATTCTGAATGCAGCTGTAATTCTAAAACCTAGCACTTACACATAAAGACTAAGTGGAATAGTTCTATATTAAAAGCTTACAATATAGACTGGAAATCTCTGTCTGTTCATATATCTACCTATTCAGAAAGCATTTACAATATTCAAAGATAAATGTGCGCCTAGACTGTGAAGACTTTCCTTGATCAAAACTTACTGTTTGCTGGACAGCAATGCATAATTTGACCCTATTGACGTACAAAAACATTTTTATTCCATTCTGTTTTAAACCTGGAGAATTAAGCTCCCTGAATCTCACAACCTTATACTGAATTCAATTACTTTGTATGTCAGACTGAGGATAACAGCTAGCAAAAGTTTAAACCATTTCAATTTTAAATGTAATGCAAAACTCTACTGGAAGATCAAGATGTTTAATATAAACCAAGTAGATCAGATTCTGATCTTTCACAGTCAAAAAAATCCTTCTTCTTCAGCTGATTAAAAGTAATGAAATTTTTGCATGAAGGAACACAGGATCTGGCCAGCTGTGCATGCCTGAATAATGTATGCATATGTGTAAATATGAATCGTGATGGAGTACGCTAATAATTGTCATGGAAATGGAAATTTGCCAAGGTTTTTTAGACAAATTTTACTCTTCTACAGCTAAACATTCTCTTTTTTATTATTTTGTCAGTTTTCAGAAAGTTCATTACACTAGTGTGTCAGAGAAATTGATATTTCAGACTGACATATTGCTAAGTTGCACTAAAGTGCATTGCTCTTGAGAAATGCTCCATCCTCCTATTTGCTGACAGCTAAAACTTCTAAAAACTACCTGGAAGTGGTCTCTGAAAATCTATATACTCCAGTATTTGATTCCCAGTTTTCTCCTCACAGAAATATTTTATCATATTACAATGTAAAATAGGAAATATTAAAATATTTGTTCCTGAGAAATCACATACAGCATGAGTGTGATGCTGGACGAGCTGACAAACTGTATTGTTGCTGCATGGCCCTTGGTAATGTAATACTGAGAGCTGAAATTCAATCAGGGAGCTTTTTCTGGACACAGAGTACTCCTCAGCTCTTAGTTAAACATCACCATCTTCAGGCAGTGATATCCCAACAATTTAATTGTGTCATTCAGATGCTGTCTTCAGTAGAAGCAGTGTTTTAAATACTGAGTATACGCCAAACACCATAATTAATATCTTGGAAGATATCACCATGTTGCATTGAAATTGTATACTCAACCACAAAATATCAACCTAATCTAGAGTGTTACCATAGTAATCTAGGAATAGTAGGGTTATCGTCGTACCTCTCCTTCTGTTTACTCCACAAGCTATGGCAACTTAGTAGATCTCCAGGCTCAAGTTGCGATAAATGTTCTTTAGCTACTCCTCAGTACTCTGCGTTTCCATAGATCCTTCGATTGTTGCTATAAATCAACAGCTAGGAAAGATCAATATTTTCTCAGCTGAAGTCACAAGTCACCACTCACTTATGCTACAAGAGAATATGCATTAGGACTATTTTTGGGGGGCAGGGGGCAAGGATTATGAGCAATTTTATGAATGAGTTGCTGGGTCAACCTCCTCTTGCAAAGTTTCTTTTTATTCTCTCTTATCTTTATTAGTTTCATCATATAGTTCTTCAGTGTAACTGTGATTTCCATCAGATTCTTGAGACTCAAATTTTGGCTTCCACCCACAAGATTCCAGCTTTCTTAGCATGTACTTAACCCTCAGCAAGTGTCTGAAACTCCCTGAAGAAATCATACTGCTGCTCTTCTCAGTGACACCTTTTATATATTTTTATTCATCCTCTATTATTAAGCATAATATTTCTGCCAAGTAAATTCATGTTGGAAGGTCAAAACACAGTTTTCGTGCCATTGAATTTGCTCATTCAGGTGACCTTCCTGGACAAACTCTCAAACCTTTACTTTGACTTTTAATTCTTCACATACCGGAGGCTGGGGGGGAGGGGGGGAAGGGGGAACAAGAATTTTGACCTTACCCCTGATTCTCCTCTTTTTCTAATTCTTCTGCCTTTGTTGCAGAAGGACTTAGTAAGCAATGAAATTTCTCTGTATACCTGTATACTGCATTTGGTGAGCAAGGTATGTATCTTGTGAATTTGGATGCCAAGACAGTTTCAGTTATTTGATTCCATAAACAAGCCTAGCTAACCTTAATAGTAGTAGGGGAGAAAAATTTAGAAGATATATTGGAAATATTTATCTTGATCACTAATGAGTAAAGTAAGTAAGGAAAGAAGTTTGTACCAAGGAAGCAAAATATGACGTTTTCTAATAATCTTGACTTGTAGGCTAGAGTTCATTATTAAAGAAACATCTACTTGTGTTGCATTTTCTGTATCTTCAATCATCCTACAATAATTATCAATAAAGTAAATGAAATATAAGAAGATTTATTTGTATTTACTTTGGTAGTGACTCTAACTCTCTATAAACAGCAGGTGACACATCCCAGAAAACTGAAACAAATCAATATTATATTCGACTTTGACTAATATTATTTCTTCCAGTCTTATCCAGACCAGTAAAATACAGTAAGAACCATACTGTCAAGAATTGCCTGGTTATTGCCATCTGCACCACTCCATTAGGACTTTTTTCCTGGGTATAACACAGAAGTTCTGCTTTATCTTATGTGTTGTGTTATCCTAAAAGATATTAAAAATTTTAATTTATCCCTGTGTTCCTTCACTTGTTATTCTCTTCTCATTTCTCATCATTCTTTCAGAAACATTATCTGATGCCTCCTCCCATTCCAGTCTCCTTCTTTCAGTATATTTCTCCTACTACTCTGCCCTCAATCACTAATTCTTCACTCTCTACACCTCACTCCTTCTGTCAGGATCTAACAATCCTAGCTGTTGACTAAACACCTACCCACATCCAGCATTGTGACCTACCTTCTTGATCTCTCACAAATGTGTAGCTGGCACTTTAAATTAACATGATCAAAACAGATCTTTCGATATCCAAATTACATCTTCCTGCTTATTAAGTTCTCTATCAACACCCAGACCACCCTTTACTTGATGTTAAACAGCCTCAAGATTTGCACACATCAACTCTGTTCATAGGAAACTCTGTTATAATTTAAAAGAAAAGGGGCATTGACTCTTAAATCACAAGTCTTCCATGACAGCCACAGAAATATTTCTACTTCACACTTGTTAAATATTGTAAGCGGAGACTTCCATCTTTTTCTGGTAAGCTTTGTTCAGTTTGTTACGTTGCCCTCCCACCCTCCTTGTTGCTGTCTGGCTTTCTTTCCAACCTTCCACGTCCTTTTTGATACCTGGGTTTTAAACTCTTTAAGTCAGAGAATGTCTTACTATTTGACCACAGAATAGTTTACTACAATGGGAACATAGTTTTTGTATGAGATTCTGAGATACAACAATACAAATAAAAAAATATTGACGTGTGTGAACTAGGTTCATTATCTAGTTTTAGAATGACACTGATCATTCTAAACTGAACTTTAAAACCATTTAAAAACTGGCTAATGTTAATATAAAGATAAATGAAAGAGTCCTGTGGAGTAACTTGTAGTGGACAGAAGAAACACAGACCGTACAGAGCATCTTGATTCGCAGTAAGCCCTATTTTGAAAATTTCAACAGTGATGGCTGTACTGGCCCTCAGCAAAAGGCTCTATTTCATTCTGAAAGTTCTTGTGACATGCTTTATGGTGACCTCCTACTCAGATCTGTGAAAGAAATGCAGAAGATGTTAATATTTTTTCTTCCTTTCTGTATGACAGTGACATTTTATGTTAATTTCATCTGCTCCTTGAGCTCTCAGAGCCAAAACATTCTGTGGGAGGCAGAATGATGTCATTTTAGTCATAGCATAATTTTTCAGCTGCTAGAACAAGACATATTGTGGCATATTCTTCAGTACTTTTTAAAAGTAGTGAAATATAAACTTAAGGTGATATATTTATGCATGAGGGGGTTACACTGCCTTTTTCAGCTCAGAGCTAAATAGCAGGTTTAAAGTGACATCATTCCTCCTCCACCAAATATTTTTGCTTTGAAGCCTAAGGACACGATATAACCTTGACCAAGTAATACTATTTCCAATTATTGAGACTACAAGAAGGTAAATTGAAACATGAATTTCATGTTGCATTTGATTCAGGCATTTAATTCAAATGCCATCCAGAAGAGACTGTCCATAGGATAAATTGGTCATTTTTTTTAGCAACTCAAAAATAAAATTAAAATAAAATCACTAGAATCCCCCTAGGAATAAACAGACTAGTCCTAGTAATCATCACAGAGGATACAATAAACAACTGCTGCATTGCTAGCTCTGTGCTGGAGCCAGGGAAAGAAGAAAACCATTGGAACTCTCTAGTCAGATTTTCAAAGGAAACACAAATGTTAAGCAATGCAGAACAGCAATGACACTGTCTCTCAGTGTATCCTGTTTCATTTGGTTCAATGTTAAGTTTCTGTTCTTTGCAGTATACACTGAGCTAAAAAGCTGTTCCTGGGAAGTAATACTGGAAAATGTGCACACAAGGAGGGAGCAAACACTAAAGATTTGTCTTTTTAAGTTGAACTTTTTGTCTAGTCAAGTTTAAAAATGAAGTTATTACTTCATTAGCAACATACTTTTGTAGGTCATTAACAAAGATGCATGTGTTTAAAACATTCACCCTCAGAAAGTGGCTGCTTCTTTGGGTTAATCCAGAAAGTATTCCAAGTTTCTGTAGTCACAACAGAGTAATGAATCATGATTAAGAAATGTGATTTGAACTCGATTGTTCTCCCCGATTTATCTGCTTTGGCTGGCTGCGCACGGGACGTTAGGCACTGCCTGCTCCAGGTGAGCTGAGCCGTCAGTCACTGAGCACGTGACGATGAATGACTGCGCGGTGGTGTCACCTAGGCAATAGGGTAGGGATGATCTGTACAAGACTGGCCGTTTAGCCCTCTCTCTTTTCTGGTATCCGCAGACTCCTGCAGTAACAAGGGGAAGATAAGAATAGGCAGGAAGACAATAAAAACAACCCCGCAGAAACAGCCCCCTCTTTCCTCAATTCAGATGTTTTTCTGTTTCAGATATAGGGAGTAAACTTTCATGTAGGCCTCAGCATGTGCTTCCTAATGCCAAAAGACGCGGTAGTAACAGCACAGGGGAATATTTACTGCCTTTACTATTTATTTGGAACACGATATGCGACCTGCAGATTAACAGAATACACTCTGAGATCCTGAGATCCAGGAAGCATCAAAACTCTTGGCAGCTTTAGTGTTTCTTTGTGCTCAGGGGAGTTAAAACAGTCTCTTATTTGTTGATTACTATCAGAAAGCCACAGAGTCAGAAGTGTTCCCTTATAATTTCTCTCCTTTCCAGTATACTTGTACTGCAATGCCTAAATTTAAAAAAAAAACACCCCAAACAAACAAAAAAAAAACACAAAAACAAATTCACCCCCTCCTGCTCCCCCAAAAAAACACCAAAAAACCCCAACCCCTAAAAGGTTGGTGAACTTTGTAACTCACAGCACAAGGCTATTTCAAAGGCCATGGTCTGAATACAGAGATAATGCTGCTGTACTTTAAATCACCACCAAATTTTTATTCTATTCTTTTTTAACTAGTAATAACATTCCAATACTACATATTTTCTATTAGACATTTGGAAGGGGTATTTTTTCAGTCAGTAACATATATGAGCTGTGATATCTCATGATCTACTACTCTTGGCTATAGTGAGGGAGAAAAAAATTATATGCATCTTTTTTCACAGAAGTACATACTCCACTTCTATGTACAAAGTTTAATTATATTGCTATGGGTTTTTTCACCTATTTGAACTAATAATGGTTCAGAACCTAAATCTTGATTTTCAACTTTGGGTCACTCAGAAATCTAAATCTGGATCCAAATAGCACTTAGCTATGATGTAAATCCTCCTTAAGCCCATATCTTTCAAAAAATGGGTCCTGTGGGTAGATATTCAAATGACTAAATTCCAGGCACCTAACTCTTCCTAGGGGAAGTTTCTTGTTATCAAGTTCTAAATAGTAACATGATTAAAATACAAGGGCAATTCAAACAAAAAAAATATCCCTACTTACTGAAAGTATGGATATTTCACAGAATGCATAATTATTACCTGTAGCTCACATTTTTCTCTAATAAAGTGTCACACAGACTATATACTAATGGGCAAACTGTACTCACTAACCTTTTAATACTTTACCCTTTTGTACAAAGACTGAACATTATTAGGTAATGAAAGAGTGTATGAGAAAGCAGTAGATTATTTATGATAGAAACAAAATGAAACTAATGGGACAAGATTTGAAAGCTGTGATGCATGAAAGGTGCTATAGAGGCAGTTTTGGCACCATGACAAATAAAGATAAAGACTCAGTGGGAAGCAACAGTGTGAACATGACTATGAAAAAGAAAGAATAGATTTACTGAATGAATCCTTACCATCTGGTGTTTATTTAATACACAATGAAGGTCAAATGGCTAGTGATCCCCTCTTCTATAGTCCAGTGACCAAAAGAATGGGAAGAATCAATGAATTTATCAATATGTCTGGAAATGTTTCACCATATGATCTGATTGAGTCAATATTATTGGACCAACATGTTCATTACTATTTCAGATATGGTTTGGAAGAGGCTCTATGGGTAAGAAGTACATTCATTTTTCCTCCTCCGTCAGAAGTTCCATCAAAATGCACTTCATTGTGTAAAAGCAGATGCACTTAAAGATGTAAAAATTATCTGGTAACATTCAAGAAGCTTGCAAAACAAAATTATATCTTACAAGCCAGAAACAGCGTTAGTTTGTGCTAAGCTCTGTGAAATTTTTTCCTCCTTTGTTTCATTCTTTTCTTTATTTTCTGCTAAATTGAATACACATCTGTTTTACGTAATTATACCACAGGGACATATTAAATTTTAGTGAAATATGTTTATTAGGCATTATATATAAACAGCATACGCTAAGAGCAAATCTTAAATATATTTAACAGCATTATTTTACATAACATTCTGTCTGCTTGGAGGTTCTCGCAGTTCTGTACTTTCCTTCTCTGACACAACTGTTTCCATAATATTGGCCCACACTATAATGCAACTGCCCTTGTTCACTGAGGTTCTCTTCGCTACTACATTAATACTGAGATAGTAAATCTGGTGAAAGATTTTCATTTAGGTTTTTGAACAAGTAAGAATACAAGAGACTCTTTAAAAAATAAGCAGTCTGATGGTTAAAAGCATTCTTATATCAACTTCCAAAACAGACAATGTTAAAGGTGTAATTTAAGACTATATCCCTAAAAACATCCTTCAAACAATTCCTTAAAAATTTGGAAAGGATACTAACTAGATGTTTGCAGGATTAACCACTGGAACTCCCGAATCCTGTTTTCACCTTTATCACCCATTTGTTGTCTGCCTTTGAGTAAATAATTTTTACTTTTTATTAAACTACTTTCAAGGTGGGTATAATAATCAATATGTCACAGGATCATAGTGAGTCCTCGTTGTTCTGAAACCCTTGAACAGAAAAAAACCATGTACACGCTACTTCAGCTGATGACCAAAAAATCCACAAAGAGTCTTACTTTTAATTAGGACATGAATAGCCTTGAATTAAAATTAAAATGTAGACTTTTCATTACTGTGAATATACCATGGCCAATAATTCAGAGCTAACTATATATACAACCTGTTTGTTTTTCTGCCTTTGTGTTTCACAAATGAAATCCAGCTATCATTTGTACCATATTTTAACTCAAAAATTACAAGTACAAGAAAACTAGGAATAGTAAATAGGTCCTGCCCTCTACCGGTGAAATTCCCACTCCAATTAACTGGATTCCTGGCAATGGGTGGCTAGCATGGTAACCTGTAGAGTACTGCTATCTTAAGGTATTCACAAGGTTCTTAAATAAGCAGAAGTAAAAATGCAGATTCAAATATGAGTTATTTCCCTATGAAAATACGAAAATTAAATAAAATAAAGCCCAAGATCTTAGAAGTTAATTTGGGATACATGGAGAAAACTCGATCAACACCAATGAGTACTTATCAAACCTTTCTTCCTCACTCTTAATCACGTCCTATCCATCCTGTTTCCCCCTACTTATGTTAAATTACAATGAGTTATTTACCCTAACATGTCTCTGATTATACTGGAAAATGGCTGATATCACTTAACATCTATACAATCTGCCAGTCTATGCTAGGATCAGCCACAGAGTATTGTGTGCTCATCTAGTTTCTCAGCTCCAGCTACACACATTTTTCTTGCCTTAAGCCATCTTTCAATGCTTCTGATGAAAACATTCTCAACTTTGTTATAATGAGGATGCTTCTTGGACAATCAACCGAATCTCTGCCATTTTCCATTCTTTTTTCTTTTTCCCCTCTCTCTCATTTTACCTAAATAACTTATACTTTTCTCAGAAACCTATCCAGAATAGGACAACTGTGAAATACCCTTTTAATCATCTTAATAAAATCAATTCTCAGTTTCCTGTTCCAGCCCTGTGCCTTGTTTGACTCAGCAAAACACACCAAAAGCCTTTTTTTAATCACCACAGGAAGATCTTAGTTGCATAAGCTCTCTTAGTTGCAAGCCCTAGGATATTTTTACCCCCCAAAAAAAGCCCAAACAAATTTAATGAATTGTCCTTTGCCTATCCTCCATCCACTTTATAGTTTCTGAAACATTCACTGTTCAACAACACACGTGGCTATCTCTTCTCTGTTACTATGTTGAGGAGACTCAGTTAAAGATCTGACTTTACAATGCTCTCACTCCTACTAGGGGTCTAGCTCATAGTATGAGAAAAGATAATCAAGCACAAGGCAAGATACATCATTTTCTGTCTTTTTTTCCTAGTGAGAGCTTTCAGTAGTAATGGCAAAAGGCATTTCACAAAATGTCATCCATTCACACTTCATTACTTCAAAGTGAAGATGTGCAAGAACAGAGGCTATGTAGGGCAAAATCAGGCCCAAATTCAGAATCCCTTTTTCTTTTCCTCCCTGGTCCCTCAGTGACTTATAATTTCACCTCTGCTGCAGAGAGTTAGAGATCTCTGCCTGTTACATTGCAGTTCCATATACCAGCAACATTTCAGCTCAATCAACAAACTTTGGTGTCAGCAGCAGGTGACAGGTTTCTTGTTCTTAAGATTGTCCTAATGACACTTTCTGTTGCTGTTGCTTAGGTTTATGTTTATGCAAGTGCTGTGAATGTGAGGTGTTAATCAGCAGCTCTAATTACTAGGGTGGAATGAACATTCTAGGATTGAGTTCATTTGGTTTTCATAAATAAGGTTTACCTGAGGCTTTGTTCACACAGAAATGAATTCAAAATTATAGAAAGCCAGCCTACAGTCCCTTGAAATCATCATTAATCTATGTGGTCCCTTGCTGATAATTTTACATAAACCCAAGCTTTTTGTATCAGAAGAAAAAGGGGAAATTAGTAGTCATTGAGCCAGAAGCAGCTTCTTGAGAAGAGTTAAAATCCTACCTCATTTGACCAGCATCTCCTACACCAATAGTTTAGGGGCCAAGGAAGATTTGGAAAATCTGGCAACCTAATGGCCTCATAGGTGCGGCCACTCTACAACAATCAAGAGAGAAAAAGGGTCATGTAAATCATTGAACTGATCTTGAGAAACCCCTATGGATGTGGAGATTGGATAGGTATGAAGAATTGCTGAAAATTTTAAAATTTGGCACAGCTTTCATCATCTGTGGTTGGGAAAACACACTGGGGGTTCACAAAAAAGAATCACAAGTCTGAGAGGGACTTACAAAAATATATAACTATATAACAAGTGGGTATCATATTCATATAAAAATGAGTATGAAGAATATCTTAAACAATTACATTAAAGATGGTTTTTATTATTTTTACTTCCTTAGCGCTGAAAAAGATAAACACCTTCCTCTTACTATGGGGTGCCATGTGCTTCTTCTACTGTGGGTCATGTGTTACACAGTAACGTGTTTTATCAATTAAAGCAGTAATCAGACTTATTCATTATCCAAATGATTCAGATGATGTAGCATTTTGTTTGCAGGACGTCCAACCCACTTAAATTTTATTCTCATGGTGTGAATCCCAGGAAGACAGAACTCAAAACTCCATTCTCTCAATTCCCAATCTGATCATCCCACAGGGTTTATAAACCACTATCCCGCACGGTTTCAGTTCAGCACCACTGGCATCCATTCCTTGAACGCTGTCTTCAGACATATCCTATACTTAGGGCCACAAAGAATACTTGGAAGGGATCTTTTCCCATAATAGCAGCTCAAGATCTCTTTCCAAACCTTTACAAAACGGGAACTATGAATCTTCCCAACAGCCAGCAGAACAAACAGAAATACTTCACTACCCTTCCTAGTCTGGTTTTACAGTATGCATAAACATTTATAAGATTTTTACCTGGTAAAATTGGCACGAAATTCACTTACTTCAGTTCAGAGTAGAAGAAATCTTACAATTACATAAGTGTTTATCTAAACAATTCACATCCTCCCATGCAAATGGTATTGAATGAGACTATATGTTTTCTCAGAATAAAGACAAATGAGAATAGACCATGGATCAGAGGTGCCTACTAGCACTGCACCATGAAAATATCTTCCTTCACTACTTCCCTTCCCACTGTTACAACACAATTCTGTGTCACTCCAGATACCATTCATTATTCTCTTACTACCTTGCACTTTCCACTCGAGGATCCTACTCATTTTCTATTTAGTACATTAGCCCACTATAACTTTGATGTATATTTAGTATTGTTGACCTTATTTTACAAGAGAGGCAATAAAGGAACAAATAGTAACTGATTTGCCATAGCTGTGAAAGAAGGAAAGTTCAGTTATCCCCTCAGAGAACTGGGCGCTGTCTTCTGCTAGGAATTGCCTTTCTCAAGAAACTTATCTTCTGAATAACTTCCTGCAAAGATCCCTTCCCTTTCTCTAGGGCTGAAGTATATTCTTCTTTCATGTAATGTAATGTAATAAGAGAGAAAGAAGACGATGCCCAGAGAAGCTCTTCTCTCTTTATGTTTACGTACTATAATATTACTGCAGTATATAAATGCCTTTATGTTAATTCAGGGTAAAATTACACGTTAGAGTTACCAAAAGAGGGAAATCGGCCTTCACCTTCTTTATTCTCCATTTTGCTGAGCCTTGAACTTTACAAGCTCTGCTTTGAGCTGATTCAATTCACCAGCCTGGCAGAAAACCGACCCAATAAAACAAGCGTAAAAGTTTTCTGCCAGACTGTGGAATAGATTTGGCTCAGTGCAAGATTCATAAGTGTCAGAGCTGATGAAAAAGGCTTAACAAATGGTACTGGTGGGCAGCTGAGGGACTTCAGGTCTTTGCATCTGTACATCTCTTACATCAGCACAGTGTTAATGTACAAATTCAGTCTTGCCACGTGTGTTCCTTTATATGGAGGTAAAGACGAGAGGTTTCCAGCAGAACAATTAACTTCAACATTTGTTTTCATGTAGATTGGGTAAAATAAATTGCAGTTGTTAAGAGAACTTGGAAGGGACCATGTACTTTTATTTGGGCAACCATCAGTTTTTTCCAGTCAAAAGGCAAATGGAATTCTAATATTGGCTTTAGTTTTTTACTGTAAAGCCCTAGAAGAGTCATTGTAGTAAACAGTCTCATTAAGGACATGTCCTACAACCGAGGTGATATATTTTGAAAAGGTCTGAAGTGACTTAGAACAGAGATCACACTGAAAATTAAAAGCTATATCTATATTCAAAAAAAAAACTATAGTTAAGAACTTGTTTCCAAGAATGTAGGGTCTCTGTGTAGCCAGATGATTACTCAGATGTTCTAAAGTGCGGGGTAGGTGTTATTCTGTTATCAAGTCAAATACCAAGCAGGCAAAGATAGTGCCTAATTTTAAAATCCCACTAAGCCTTTATCAGATCAGCTTTAGTCAAGGATTAAAAATATCTAGGTAGACAACATCTATGTAACCATCACAAAAGTATTTGCTAATATTTCCCTTTTCCAGAGTCTCAGACTTCTCAGAAACTAAGTTTCTGTAGCTTAATGAGTTAATGCACATCAATTGATACATGTAAGAAAACACCATCTGTGCAGTCTTAATTCATGTCAGTTGTGAGGTAATTCAACTTAAACCTCTTTCACTGAATACACACGTCAACAGGCACTATAACCATAGCTGGAATGCACATCGCCACCTACTAAGCAGTAGTAAATTCACTGTGGCTGAGCCCTTCAGGATATTCAGACTTTTATTAAATATCAGATACTGCACTGTGATGGAAATATTTAGTTCTTCATTTCTATAGAGCATTGTATGTAAATAAATTCCAGGTTAAATGTCCAGCTAGACAAAAAATTACCTCAGAGACTGTGACTCCCACAACCATGAGACCAATTATTTTTCCTGTCCTTCTTGAATCTGATAAAATGTCTTTTACAGGTGTCAGTGACTCCAGCTACCAGAAAATGAGCAAAACTATATTAGGAGGACAGTATTTATAGTTTCTGGTTATAAGAGATCTTCAAGTTACACTAGCAACTCAAGGGGGTAATGTGACAGTTGATGAAAGACAAGGCATTGGCAGAGATGTCTGACTTTTCCATAAATATCAAAGGTATCTTTATTTGATGTTTATTAAAACCAATTCAAATATTCTTACTTACATTTAAACATACATAGATACATAACATGTAAAAAGACCTTACCAAATGCAGTTTTGCATTCTCAGGTCCAAGCAGCATTGTTCTTAATACAAGGACTATTCTCTGAAAACCATTCAAGCAAATTAAATTGAACTCAAATGCAGGCTAAATAACCACGATCTATTTTGATTGAGGTGTATGGAAGAAGAAGTTGAGAGAAAAAACTTTTCCATCAGGGCGGCTAGTGTTGCAGTAACAGGGAAATATATATTTTTCTTGCAAAATTCAAACACAATTCAGGACAAATTTTCTGGTTTGATGGAATAGACAAGAGAAGCTGAAGCCTGTTTTAGATGACAGTTGATCATCCATTTGTCATGAAACAGAAGATTGTGACCTTTTTTTCATAAAACACAGCATTTCAGACAATAAGATTTGCCTGGTCAGATAAAGAATATTCACGTTTACTTTTATAGCAAGAATTGTGCCCTCCATATTTTGCTCCTGTCTCTATATAAACAACAGCTGTGACTTTTCTTTTCTTTTTTTTAACTTAAATGCTTGGTAAGCTCCTTCTTCTCTGTCAGTAAGAACACCATCAAGGAAACTGCATTCTCCAGCCAAAAGTTTCAGTGATTCTGGACGTTGGAGGAAACACTGCTGAGTTTTGGTTCATTACTAAAGAAGAAATTTTAAAAAATGTAATTCATATAAGGGTTCAGATCTCTTGACCTGTTAATACAGTATAGTAAACGTTGCTGAAGAAGTTCAGAAGAATTATTCAAACCTAAGCTGCATGAGTAACTGCCCCAATACACCTTTGAAAATAGTTGAGAACTATCTCCAGAGCTCCAGAACAGCCTGGTACCCAGGATTGTTCCTCAGAAATTCCTTCCTGCGTCTCCCTGGAAGATAATAAATAATTTTAGGGAATATATTGTCTGTATTTCATTTTTTTCCTCCTTTTTATCCCCTCTACTTATACTTACACATAGTTTGCTTTATGTGCAGGATTTTGATGCCTTGTCAGAGACGCCTAGATGCATTTGGAGAAACATTGCCCCAGCAAAAACCCTCATCAAGTAGCGATAACAGATGGAAATGAAACAAACAACTTCCTGATCTAAGCAAGCAAATTCAGGATTTGGTTTACAGTACAGGGAGATGGGACTTTTGATGAATTCACCCACTGCATTCTTCTGTGAAAGCATGACATGGGCTCCCCCCAAGTGATTTAATTTTCATTAGCATAGTATTGTTAAATGAAACATGCAAAATATGCTGGCCTCCAAATTCTATGTGTATGAAAAGGGCAAGAAATGAGAAACTTCCTTGGAATCGAACTCCCCCTTTATCATAGCAATCTCTTTACAGACAAAAATATATATCTTATTTTTTGTTTGCTATACTATAAATTTTGTTCTCCAGCTAGTGAAAAAATATTGGCCAGAGTGTATTTCTTTGCTTGATTTAATTTTTTTTAAGCAGAAAATAGAAATATTAGAGGAAATAGAAGGTCTTTGTTTTGTAAAAGGTTTAGTAACCCGGGCATCCTGTACCATAACTTTTTTCTTTAAAAGTATCAGAAGCAGTTAAAGAGAAAATCATTATAAAGTTGCAGTTATATTCTGTACCTGGTATGATCGGTCCCTGGCTCTGATGTTCTGAATTATCACAGCAAAGCCCTACTGAAATTTCTTAACCTTACTGTTTCTGAATTGATTCTTATATCTGCATACTAAAACACTTCACCTTGTTCCAAGATAACTGAGCTTACTGATGGAGAATGTGTCTTGGGAGGAACAATGAAAGGGCACTAGAGAACTAAACGCGCTTGGCTGATTCTTTCTGAATTCTTAGGCAAAGCTAAATCAAAACCCAGACCTCTGAGCCTGGGTTTGAGAAGCAAGCAAGCACAAAAGATATTGTAAATTAAATTTGTACTTCTGAAAATGCAGTGGGTTTATGTAAAAGAACTAAACTAGAAAATGTCTTTTTTCCTGTTCATAGTCCAAATCCAGATGAACAACCCTGAAGGATTTCTTCAAGACCTGTATTTACCTAAAATATCTAAGCCATCACTGAAACATAATGCAGTACTTTTTAAGGCTACCAAGAAGTTAAAAAATACCATTAACTAATGAATTGAGAAATGAATTTTCCAAACAATGAAGTTACCATGTACCAGATAAAAATTCTGGCGTTTTTCATTATCATTCTTCAAACCAAAAAATTTTTTCTTTTTGGAATTTCTGAACTGACACAAATGTCTTTAAAAAGGGCAATTAGTGACAAGTGACTATGAAGGACCCTGTGTTGAGAAGCTGAGCCTAAGCCTCTTGAAGATTCTCCATGTAAACAAGTCAGACCACATCACTCATTATCCCTCTTTTGTTTACTGGGAGAAAAGTTCAAACTATTTAATGAGAGGATTACCCATACTTCAACTCCATTGAAAAAGATTAATTGATATTTTCCTGTTAGGGGTTTAACCACTTGGATTTGGCCTCATATCCCCTATTGTTACTGATGCTGTGATCAGCAGAGCAAAGTTGCTTAAAGGTTAGACAAACTTTGCAGCATAAATTACACAAACTAATTTATGTTAAAGTTTGGTGAGCGTCTAAGCCTGAAGAGCTTGTATTAGCCCCTCAGGTGTCCAGAAAAAATAGCTATTAGAAAAGAAAATGCTTTAGGAAGAAGTATCTCCTCTTTATACAGAATTTAATAGCATATTAAAACATTTGGATTCAGTGTAGCAATTGTGCTACTGCAAGAAAAATATGTAACATACAATAAAGCCAGCACTACTAGTACTATTGACATTTCCTTTCAATGTGCTTGTTTTCTAATTACATTTAGGGGGTGGGGGGAGCAGGGCCATGAATCTCTAAATATATTTTTTCTTCAAAGCTTTACAAATTTTCCAAAAAATGAGTCTCTTGTGGACATATGGCTGCATATTTGGATAACACCATTTGCATTTTCAAACTTGCAATATTTTTAACCACTCATTTGGCTTTTGCTTTCAGGAAAGCAGACAGTTAGTGCATTCATTTGAAACGATTTAGTCTCTTTAACTCTTTAAAAAAGACAAGAAGGGAAAGTATTTGTATTCATGAATCATTTAGCATATATGTTTGTGTTTATGTTTGAAAATGTAAACTGATAATATGATATAGATTTATTGAGTAAAAAAGCAAAGATCTTGTAAATATTAGCAAATTTCATACACATTAAGAGAAAAGTAACATCACAAAACACATAAGACTTACTTAAAGAGAACGTGTTAACATTAGGGAAAAAAAACCTTAAACAGTAAACCTAAATGGGAGTAGTTAGATTACATATTACAAGATTACATAGGTTTCAATCCTCAAAAAAATGCATGCTTGAAAACTCTGGGAGATATCACCCCTCAGGAAACAACATTCCCCATTCTCCTACTGCCTAATAAATATACATTATTTACAATTATTTGTTCTGTTCTAAAAAAAAGACTTTCACCCTGTATCCTATTCAGTAGTAGAAAAAGTGTGATGTCTATTAATAAAAAAACCCAAGATGGTTGACAAAAAAACACTTCTCCAAAACAGAAAGTGGAAATATTATCAAAAGCAACAGATGAAGGAAAGGAGAAAATGTTCAGGGTTTCTGCAAATAAGACAGGAGAATATATTTTTAAATATGTTACAAGTAAAACGGTAATGGAAAACTGATAATTTTTGAGGCAGTTTTAAGGTACCTAAAAAGCACAGCAGAAGACTAACAAAAATTGTGGTAATTTTCATTTCTCCAGACTGTAGAAAGTGTTATTATAAATTATAGCTTAAAAAAATCTTGTGATATAGCATCCAGATGTTTAAGGCATTAAAAATCAACTCATTTTCTTTTCAAAAATTGGTGTAGACAATTCCAACAATTTCAGAATAATCATCTTTAATGTACAGATTCTAAACACGATATATGTTAAAATATGCAATAGTCTGAAAATTGTAATATTGTGCATACATTTGGACATATTGCAGACATATTTGGACATATTGTGGACATATTTGGAATATTTCAGTTTTTTTCTTAATTGACATACTCTATGGATACTTATATTTTCAAGAAACAGCAATCTGCTTCATTTTGAATTATGTTTTTTAATGTGTGTATCTAATTATTACTTATTTATTAATTTCAGCAGAAGTTTAATTAATTAGCAGCTGATGTAAAGTATGACAAAAGTAAATACAAGCATTTACATTACTTCTGATATTGAACAAGTACAAATTTTATTGACCCTAATCCTGACAAATGTAGTTAACCTTATTGATTAACTCAAGCACACTGAACTAGAGTGAAAAATGTTTTACCACAAGACACTATAGTATGGCCACTATGTCAGCTATTTCAGCCTTCAAGACTTAAATGCACAGCCTACATTGAACATATTGATTTTCCTAAATAGTCCTCCTATAATAAATACTACATTATCACTGCAAGTCTCTGCAGACATGTTAGGTGATCAGAGAATGGAGCTGTAATCAGAGGAAGTTCTGTGAAAGATAATCTTTCTTTATTCTCCTCCTCTGAGAAATTAGGTGGAGAGGAAGTAAGGGACAGCAGCAATCGCTGTAGTTGTTCCTATAAAATCTGCTCTTCGATTATGAAATATGTCATCTTAACACTTCAGCTTTTATCCTTCCAAAGGCAAAAGTTTTCAGAAACATGTATAAATGCAATTAACACAACTCATATGCTTTTACAACGACTCTAAGCCCAAGTTATTCCTGAAAATATCTAATATATAACAGAAAAACACTTAGAAAGACAAAATGGTTTGTATAAACTGACTTAATAAACCCTGCTTTCACTTAGGCTAAATGGAATCGATACATACAATTGAAAAAAACCTTGTTGGCTGGTGGTCATATTAGAGCTAATATTTTTGTTATCTTGCAATATTATTATTTTGAGGTTATAATTTGCTTGGTTTTATGCTACGCTTAAGAATTATGTGTGTAAAAAAAAAAGAAAACAAAGGCTTATAGGCTGTGACATTTTCTAGCCTAAATTATAAACCTTTTTCAATTTTTTGAAAATTTCAAATGTACTTAATCTTTCAATGAAAAGACAAGACAAAACCAAAAGGAATACAAGACTTTAACAAAACAGAAGACAGATGTCCAGAAATTATCAATTGCTAAAGCGCACAGATTGTGATTAAATTTTAATGTGGCTTTTAACTTAAGTAAAGATTTTGCTTATCGAAGAGAAAGAATCCCAGAGAAAATATTGTTATTGATTTCATCATTTTAGATGCAACTGATCCTTTAAGTAATTTTTCTTGGTTTCAGTGTCACATTTTAAGTGTCTGCTTAGACTGAGGAAATCATTAGAGGCCACGTTCATTTAAAATTCTGAGCCTAATGCATAAATTGTTCTCCAGTGCACTCAAAGTCACATCTGTCGAAAACAAAACACAGCATTCAATGTGCTGAGTAAAATCAAAACATAACAGTAGAATGGTTAGAGAGGGTTAATTTAAGCAAATTAAATGGCATGAAAAAGTTTTCTGATTGATTTGGAGAATGATTGTGGGCTCTTAAAAAAATATATTGATTATCTTTAATGTGTTGAGAAAGAAAGTATAATGTGTACTACGACAACATGACAGTCTCACATACGGTGAAATACATACGTGGCCTCACATGGCTTGTTAGTAGAGCTGTATCAGGACAGAGGTTGCCCATTTCACATAAGCAAGATGCAGTGGCTTGAGGTTGTTTTTTTTTAAACAAGTAGAAAGTGAATTATGATGTTGCCACACTGATGAAGAAGCAGTCCTTATTGTTCTGTCAATAAAATTAATTGCTAAAATTGAGGAACCATAATAGCCACTATCAAGTTCTGATGTTTCATAAATATTTAACTGTGTAAGACTCCTGAGGTCAAAAGGGCTAATTTAGTTTAGTTTCCTGAATAGTCATGCAAAACTGACTACTTAGAAAATGAAGTGAAAAATAATGACAGGTCTTTATATATACAGTGTTCTTTGATACAGACACACCATCTCCATTTACTCAATAGATTTAATGTAGCCTATTTGTAAATAACTTTTGATAATTTTACATACAGAAATCTGTCAGAGCCTGATATCTGCTGCCCTTAAGCTTAACTTCATGTTTTGTAAAACTGAAAAATAGCCATGAAGGTAAAACGTTCTATAAAATTACATCTAAACCAATTTTCAACATGTTTCTCAGTAAGTTTTATGTGTAAAGCCGACATAGAGAGATAGGATCTACCCAATCCTCTTTTCAGAAGAATCAGCTAATACATACTTCATAAGAAGTCCTAGACTTTGAGAGGTGGAGAGCTAAATGTTGGTCCAGTTAGAGCACCATTACAAAAAGCTAATTAGTAGCAGCCATTTCTGATCCTACAGCTCTCCTTTCCTCAAGACTCTTTCTATCAATTTTTTTACTAAAATTCCCACCTTGTCACACTTTGCTTTTCTTCTGCATTTGATATTATATGTGTGAAACTAAAATGGTGCACAGAAGAACAGTTTGGAGGCCACGGTCCAGTGTGCATGTCACTGAAAATTCAAATATATCAAACATATTACATTGACAAAAGGCACAGAAACTTTTAAATATTAATTTTCCTTGCACATGTTCCTTTGTTATCATTTCTTGCATTATGTAGGAGGTCCCTGAAGGCAACTTGTTCCTACTTATTCCTGCAAAAGTGATGACTAATCAAAATTATGATTTGTAAAACACAATATGTCCAAAAGTTACAGTAAAGAAAACAAAGAAGTAATCGTTAACTTAGAACAAGAGCTTTTACCAAACCAAAGGAAAGGCAGATGTCTTGATGGGTCAAAGGAGAGAATGAGAGGAGTTCAACATTCTCCGTTATACAGCTCCTCTATGATCTGCTCCTGTGGCAAAGAAGTAGTAACTCATCTAATTTGCCTCCTGTTCTATATGTCAGCTTCATGAACTAGCAAATACACTTTAGCTCTGAATATGAAACAACCAACAGAGAGGAACAACCATGATTACTATAAAAAACATTTAGATTTAAGGATCTTCAGGAAACACTGGCTGGCCACAGAAAAAGTCAATATCAAAAAATTTATCATACATGTTATTTAGAACAAAGTAGCTGTTTCATTTTTCCATTACAGAAAAATATCATAGACTTCGATGTGGTACACATGTCGATTAATACTATGATAACCGCAGTTATTCAATACAAGCAGCAACTCTGTGGCAGTGCGATGAGTAGCTTTTTAGACTCTGGTAATGCTCAAGCTCTGAATGGTAAGAGTGGTTTACAGGAAGATTTCACAAAGCACATGAAAACAAAACAAAATCAGCTAACTCTCCAAGACAAGACGTCTGTCATGTGTCTGATATTTAACTCAAAGCCTCTAGTGGCACTTTCTTCATGTAAATTAAACATCCCTGAATTGCCTATATTACCAAGGAAGACATCATGAATAACTCTTGCATCTCTGGAGCTCCCTCTCCTGTTTATGGCCAGCAGACGGCCGCCTTTGGTTCCCATTAAGGTAACCCAGACATTTTTATGGGTCTCAATCAGGGTAGGCCCATGTCATCTGGCTTTCACAGGTTAGAGGAATTTTTCCAACAGTGGATCTACTTGAATTTAATGGCAAAAGGTTGTGTGCCAATATCTACTGGAATTTGTGTGAAAACAGAGAATAACATTCATTTCACCGTAGAACCACCTTGAAAAATATTGACGAAATTTCCAACAAGCCATTCATTACGTTTGTGCAAATGCCCATACCCGAATTGAGAAACTGATCTTAGGCAGACACAGCAGCTTTTTTTTCCCCCCCAGTTTTAATGTTTTTCTTTAGAATATGTGTCTAGAAGTTGTTTACTACAAAACAGTTGGCCTAAACGTTTGCGTTGTCCCATTATTGATGAGGCGTATGAGACCTATTTTCAGAGTTGCTTGACATTTTTCCTTGTGTGGTTGCTTTCAGTTAATTGTAACCTTGCCAGACTAACTGTTTTAGGCTGTAATTTTTCATGCTGAATATCTAATTTAGGCTGATAATTCTGAAACAATCAAACTAAAACAGTTTTTGCCATTTCCAAGAACAAGGAGATTGAAAAGGCATCAATTTCTTGTAATTTCAATTCCTTTACGAAATGCTGTTCTAAATTTCATGTACTAGAATCACATTATATTTAGTTCTGCACTAACACAGAAAAAATGGTTGTCCCCACCCCAACAAGCTTATATTCTAACAGAATATCAAACATCACCATCTATTATATACACACCATTGCACCCTTCAAAGGATAAAAGGAAGATTGCACATACCTACCTGCAATGAAGCAAGCTAAGGAAATGGACCCGTCCACAGGGTTTTCAGTGCTGTGGTTGCTGCGTGCATTTCTAGTTTGAGGTTATTTAGATGAACCGTTTTGCTTTGGGTGGACAAACATTTTGTAAAATTCTTAAAGTCTGCAGGACCATATAGACCTTTCTAATAAAATTGGGTTTTTATTTTTAAAACAAACTATCCAGAGTATGTTCAGCACTATGCATTTTGTTCTCCTCTCCTCATAAAGTGAAACCTGCTCCACAAAATCTGCTCTCAGCATCTTTCAGATAAACTACCGTCTGATGCAATTGTGCTTCACACATAACTAAATTTTAACTCAAAATTCAGATGTTTTGAGCTGCATCAGACAAAGCTTTGATATATCCTGATAGCACATCTATTTCATTTACATTGATAAGAGAATTTTCCTTGTTTTTCAAACATGTATTTAAGGAGGAAAAATATGGTTTTGTCTACTCTGATTATTTCTGGAGCCTCAGTAGGGATTGGAGCCCCATCGGGTTGAATGCTATAAAAGCACGCAGCAAAAGAAAATCTTTGAGTCGAAACACTTACATGCTAGTTGATATGAATAACAAAACAGTCAGAGAAGACAGGAGAAAACCCTAATTTTTCAAGATCATATAGTAAAGACAAGTGTTTGGACCTCCTGGATGGTACATCACTATGCCTACTGTTTTCAGCAATGTCAGTTGTGGGGATTTATTCTTTACTACTCCTGCAGGAACACAGTACCCTATCAAAGAAAGTAAAGCCTTGTTTGAAAAGGTGATTTGCATAAACAAATATTTAAAAATTCATATTCTCACCATTAATCCTAGGGAGTGATTTCTAGAAATTCATAACTTCTTCAGTTTCCGAATTTTCTAAGAACAATTCTGGCAAATATTTTCAAAGTTAATGCTTCAGTTTGATGACTATTTAGTATAGCCAAAATTAACTAAAAAAAATCTATGTTTTTGAAGCAGTTAACTGAACTAAGCTACTCATTTGAGTCAGAAAATTATTCCTGGCCAAGGAGACAATCATTTTGCTCAGTACTGGAACTTCCAGTTAGTTCTTATCAGGTTTGTACAGGTGATTATAGGACGCTGTAAGTTCCTTTAAGATTTCTTCTCTCACTCCCAAAGTAACACAATTCCTGTGCTTTAGAAAGCCTATTAAAATGTATTAATATTCACTTCACCTGCTACGTTCATTGTAACATGCATCCATGTATTTTAAGGGCATAGGCTGACTCTCACACAACACTATGAAGAATGGACGTACAAAAAAGGTTGTGATGGAGCATCTCAGGCATTGTAAAAATAGCAATAAAAGAATATCTTGGTTTTCAGAACAGCTTGCCTGTAATATTCTATCAGTAATATTTTAGTAGGGCAATAGATGAACATATCAGTTTAGATTAATTTGTATAATGGCACATTTAAGAGACTGACTTTTTGAAGTTTGTTCCATCTCCACGTGTAATTTTTGGCTCCAGCATAATCACTGCCGTACTGTCTTCTTGCACATGGTAAACTAGCCATCTGGATAGTGTGTCAGCATTAATGTTTTCACACCCTCAGCTTCCTGTGCTAAATGAAGTCAAATTCTTGAATTATGGCAGCCCACCTGCATATAATTTTTTCCATAGTCTGTGACTATAACTTTTCTTCCCAGAAGAGTACAACTAAATATTATTATTCTGAAACCTGTGAGGTTTCAAAGGTCTAGGAGTTAATTGCACTTTTAATTGTCTGTAGAGAGGGGACTAATAAGACTGTAGCCTAAGGTCAAGAAGGATTCAACATCTCTTGTGAGCCCTTTCAGGTTCACTGTCCCCATTCATTTTTCAAGTATTCATAGGGCAATTTCGACAGATCACTTTCACACCTGTGAGACCATAGCTGGTATCGCAGAATGCTGTCATGGTTTCTATTTCATTCTGGACACACCAGACTGGCTTTGACTCCATTGGTGTGTGCTTGCATTATGTTAAGAAACAGATTGCTAGAGAGAAAAGCACTCAAAGCATGATGCAGAATTTTTCATATCTTCAAGAATTTCTCTGTGGCTGATACCATAAAATGGAACGGAAGCTACAAAGGAGAGAATTCAGCAGAAGACAAATCTCTGGTTCTAAACAAAAAACCTTGAGCCAGTATGTAAACGTAAAAGCTTTTTATGGTATGGTTACAGTTCCACAGAAAACCAATGCTTTGGGAAGTTGTCAGCAGTGATTCTAATAGCGGTGTAGGTTGTCATTCAGATTCTCTATTCAGAGTTCAATATGTCTCTTTTGAACTACCTACTTTTTCTTTTAACCTACTAAATCAGATAACCCCAAATGTAAGTGTATAAGGAAATTATAAGACTATTTACAAAAGCTAACATTCTTTGGAGGTTTATTTCTGCAGGTGCTTCAGCAGGTGACTCAGACCAAGGATGAAGTTTAGATGTCGAACTGTCCCTTTCTTCCATTAACTACAAAAAAGCTTGGGAGACTGCAGCTTTTTTTTTTTTTTCTCATTCTTGTCTAAACCATAACTTCAGTAGAACCTTAATAAAGAAGCTGACAACCCAAAAAAGGAGTTTTTTTATTTCATAACAATAAAGTCCCTTGCAGGTGAAGAAAGATCCCAAACCTGCTGTTTTCTCCCCATTCGCAGTTAGAATGAATTGTCTGGAACAAGGAAACTGAAGCAGCTCAGTCAGCTGGGCAGAGGGATGACACTTATCTCCCTATAAAATTTTGGCTCAGCCTTAGCATTTAGAGTAAGGAAGGAACTCCAGAAAGGAGGATTTCAAGCAGAATGGAGAAAATTATGTGCTTTTTCATAGGTAATAGATCCAACTTCAAGCAAAACAATCAAAGCCCAACTCCGAAAATCCAACTTCAAGCAAAACAAACATGTACAAAGTTTAGGCTGAGTTTGACTGACATGTATGGCTCAGACAAGCAACAGGAAGTGCAACCATCACCTGCAGCGTACAGGATTTATTTTCTATTGCCTAGAAATCTTAACCATAATACATTCCCTCAAAGATGCTGTACTCACAATGTGCCTTCCTTACGCTTCTCACAAATTTTAATCTTAAGAAACTAATGTTGTTAGTATTTATTTAGATTTAGCATATTATATTCACATCTACTTCTTGTTCTAATTTTGATCTTTATCCTTATTTCACTGTTGTTTATTACTAACTGCAAAAAAATACAGGGGGGAAGAACGATTAGTCATAGGAAGGGAATGAAAACACAGTATAGGGATAAACCAATACCCACGGGAATCAGTCAGTCCTCCCATTGACTCCACTGAGTAAGGAATCAGTCCAATTCCAACTATTTCTTTGTGTCAATACCTTTCATTGGAGACACATAAGGGTATTCTAGCCCTCACTGAAATCTAAGGTGGGAAGAAGGGTACATAACATAAACTTTGGGGCATTTCAGCCAATAAAAATATTCTCTTAAATAAGAAAACAACAGCATGGGGTTTTTTTATACTATTATATTGTTTCATTTCACGAAGGTACAATTTGAAAACGTTGCAACAGTTTCCCTTACAGTCCTAATTCAAGTTTTTTTTATTATCTGCCTCTACCCAAACCAAGCATCAAGTGCGTATTTTCTGAAGTGGTGAAGTATCTCGCCCTCCCTCAGGGTCTTTTAGTTGGAGGCTGTCACATTAAGTTGTACTCATCAAAGAGCTCCTACAGAGCTAAAAGACAGAGGTTGCCCAGGTACTCTGCCTCTGAGACTTTCTTGACTGTATGTGGAAGTAGCATCAAAATAAGCCACCAAATCTAAATAACCTGTGCAGTGCATTGTTCTAGCTTCCCTTTCCACAACAGAGTGAATCACTCATTCCTGCCACTGACATCTGTGAATAATGTTTTCTATCTTATTACAACTAGAAGTCACTTCCATTCTGGGAATTGCACCATGTTTTAAAACTGTAGTGAAGCAAAAGTTATGCATAGTCACTAGGGAGATGAATAAAAATACCATTATCAGAAGAAAAAGTCATATACATTAATATGTACATAGGGTAAATACTAAAAAGGTCTCCATATAAATCTATGTAAAAGATTTGCCAACTTTTTTTCACCGCTATTAACAGAAACAACAGGCCAGAGACAATTTTTGTATTTTTACGGCCAGTTAGAATAATTCTAAAGCATTTAGAAACTACATTGTACATATATCTATTCATATGTACAGGTGTCTGAAATACACATATGTATATAGGAATGTGCATAAAACTAATAATATGCAATCTTCTTTGACACATTATGAATTTGTAACCCTTTTCATTGGTAGGGGATTAACTTCTGAAAAATACAACACTGATGGGGGAAAACACAACATTAATATGTGATACAGCCCAAGGCAAAACTGGAATATATTGTTCTGTTACAGTTTTCATAGTTTTAATTACATGTTCATCCTTTACAACTCTTAATCCAATAGCTCTTCAAATTCTTACCAAATTTCATTACCAAATTAAATCACAAGTATATTGTTCGCAAAAACAAGCTCATGTTAATCCTGTGAGGAAGAGTACTTCTGACATCCAAAGAAGTCAATCCCGCCTATAAGTGCCAGCCTTCAAAGTTTGTAAGAGACTATATTCATCTCTAGGGCCTAGAAATTGGCAGCACCATGTCAGAAATATCTTTTTTTTTCCAATTACAGTATTTTTCAGCAATATAGACATCACCTCAGGACAGTGTTGCATAAAGGAGATAAAAGGTTACTTTCCATGAGAATACACTAAAATGACAATGGGAAAAGAGTGGGATCAAATCAGTTTTGCTTCTCTTTCTCCCAAAACTGACAGAAGCATCTTTGCATAAAAAGTCATTACGGGGTTTCCAGGACAGTATTCCAAGCTTCAGGAAGGTGGAACCATGGAGCTGTTAGACAAACCAACACCCCTGGGAAATAATTGTTTTTATATTTTTCACCTGCAGCTAACTGCAGTGACTTCTCCACAGGTAGCTGGCTGGACTCAGCACAGCTTTTGAATCAATCTTCCATCACAGAATGTGTCTGGCACTTATGGAGAGGTTGGTCTTGAGACTGGCAAAGCACCTCTTTGAATATTCAAGAGATGCGAAGCCACACCTCTTTCATTTCCTTTGATTAACCAAATCTTTAGCCTCTTAGAAATTATGATGTTTCACAATTTACATAGTGCACTACATGTAATTTTTAAAGTGATTTTCCCTGCCACAGTTATCTTGTCTGTCACTGATCAGATTCACTGTTTTTCTATGTAAACAGGTAACATTTAAGATATCCTTTTAAAAAGGACTCCTTTGGAGTATGTATAAATTCATTCTTTGCACATCGATGGAATGCTCAATCTTTTTTTCATTGTCTCTTGATTATTGGAAAAACAGCAAGCTCTGAATATAAATATGATTTAAATCTTTTTGAAAGCTAATGTTTTACATACTGTTAACTGGTAGTGGTGCTCAAAATTAGATGTTTTCTGTTGCAAACAAGGTTAAAATGACAAAGAAGTGGGATTTTATTAGAACCTTAGCTTCTTGTTACATGCGTTTTAGGTCAGATTCTGTTTGCTATGAGAGAACAGTGGTTTATTGTACAGTTGTCAATTTAAATTAAATTACAACTTTTAAGAAACTAACTCACAAACTTAAAGCAGTCATATGATATTATGCATTACATCTTCAGCCCATTAAGGAATCCTAAAGTAAGGTAACCAAAGACAGAAAACACTGGTTCAAATTTCAAGCCACAATAAGTGTGAATATACCCTCAATTTAATAAAATGTATAATGCAACTTCCTGAGGCTTAAATTTCTTACAATTGCTCTTGGAATGGGCACTTGTTTTCCCATTATTGGCCACTTTAATCTACTTAAGCCCTAGTTGTCTCATTTAAAGATCACTCTATAGCATTGGGTGATGTGCATCTGAGGTTTGTGTTCCACTATTGCCTGACGCAACAACACAACAGTTTACAAATTTCTGAACTTGATCTGAAAACTGATTTAAAAATCTATACTAACAATCAAATTTCCTTGAAAATATATACACACAAGTCTGCTGTGAGGTGGCTAAAATGAAGTAAATTTCGTTTCAGGAGACAGGAAGACAGCCAAGACTGAAAAGTAAAGATCCAGAAGCAAATGGGCACTAGCAGTGACCAAGTTCGAAACCCATCCCTCCCCAGAGAAAACTGGAAGAGGGCAAGGAAGACAGGCTTTGGAAAAGTAGAATGCTTGTGCTTTTCTTTCCAGCAGACTGCATTAAATATTCAGCAAAAGGCGGGGATCAGTTTACATTACTCTTCTTGTTTCTCATGTATCGCCTGACAGGTGCTGTAAACATACATAGACAAACATGGTCCTATTCTTGCAATGCTCCAATAACTGAGGGCAGAAATACTTCTTTTCCTGCAGCAACAGCATTTTGGTGCTTGCAGCCATAATAAGTTAAGATCAAGGTTGCATTCACTGGTAGGAATATACATTTTTTTTTCTCCTATTGTGCAATACAATACTTAATCCCTAGATACATCAAATAGGAAGGTGCTCTGTAGTTAATTTGAAAGCACATTTTTGTGGTTTTATGGAGACCTTAATAAATAATCATTTCAGTGTAATTCTTCCCTGGTATTTAATAACAATTAAAAAATCATATAAACATCTCAGGTCAATCCCTAGGTTTTACAGCTTGAGGAAAAGCACAGACCAGTGTGAAACAGTTGACCTTGACTAAAAGATGGGAACTAGTATTTAAAACATTCACTCATTCATGTTTAAGAGATGTCATGGTAAATAAATAATGACTGTTTACACTTAGTCCTAAGTGTCTTCTTTTTCCACACTATAGGCAGCTATTTGGCTGAGATGGTATCATTCACTGATCTAATCACACTGTACCTTTTTTCTCACTTGAATTGTACTTTTGGCTGTCACTTGCTCTTTTGAACAAAGGTTTACGCTATTAAAAGATATCATAATAGCAAATCTTTTTTTTACTAAATTGATATTCAAATCAATAACGATAAGGGCAATCTTCTCTTTGTACCTAGAAAAATGTACCATCTGCACTTGCCTTCTAATATTCTGCTGTGAGCAAAATTTAAGCATAAGGAAGTGTTTAAGACTCCCCTTAAGTTAAACTGCAATTCTAAGTATTTTATAATCTTCGTAACAGTCAGAGCCAGTAAAATCGACCCTGTATATTTTTATTTCATCTCTGCTGGATCATATGATATTTAATAATTGGTTCTGGCACCTTGTTGCAAATTATTATAACTTTGAGATTCAACAGTTTTATTGAACATATGGGCAGCACAGTCTCAGAACATATATATGATACAGACTATCAAGGGGACCTTCTGTCATGTTTTGGTGAGCTTTAAAGGGTCAGGTAAATTTTGTTGGGTAGATTTGTGCTGTGTTTCCACATTCTTTGTTTTGTGTTTATTTTAGTGAGCTACTTCTTTCGTGTGGGTGGGTGGGTGGGTGTGTTAAAATTCTTTCCTGTAAAGCGTGACTCCATCCACAACTGCATTTGTTAATATCGACGTGTACTGTTATGTCAGGCCTCTAGGCAGTACTGAAAAGCAGCAGCTGGAATGGGCAAGAAAGATGATCTTCAGTCCTTAGTGCGTGACTTTCCCATCACATGGTACCATATTGTATCAGCATTTGTTTCAGTTAACACTACATGAAGTTGCTGAAGGAAGAAGACCTCATCACATCAATAAAAATTAACACGCTTAAGATATCTCATTATTCATAGTGTACTTGATGGAAATTTGATAAAAACATTCAAATTACCATTTAAGAAACATATATGCCCTGCAGTTTCTTTATGTCTGGAAAAATAACGTATATTCTTGCAACACAATCTCTTAAAGTAATGCTATTTCAGTGGAGTTTTTGCTTCTGCATCCATACCTAATCTGAGTTTCATCTGAGAGTCTGTATTGTTCGCTGTATTAAACTATACATAAACAGAAGCAATTGTGCATTCCCTGAATACACAAATGTCCCATAGATTTCAGTGGGAAATGTGTATATGAAAGAAATAATATCCAGTCATTATGTAGATTATACGCAAATAATTGCATAACAAGTTGTACTGAAAGATAGAGATAGCTTGCTGATTCATATACATGCGTGTGTATCTTAAAAAAAGAAGCCTATTTTACTAAAACTTCTTAACTATAAATAGTTTGTCTTAATTCTGCTAAAAAGCTCGCCACTGTATCACAGTATTTTCTCCCCTGTTGCCTTTATCAAGGTTATGAAGATGAAGAATTAGGAGCTTAATCAGCATTTACATATTTTTCAGTGCTTACTTTTACTATGTCAGGCTGCATTTTTATTCATGGGTTTTTTAAAATCCTTCTCTAAAAGCTCGTTTATAGAGATCATATACATAGGAAATACCAAGAGAAAAACATCTGATGGTTTTTGTACCTTTTCCTTTTTATTGGCACATGTTCAATTGACGTTCACAGCTAAGGTTGGGAATTATTAGCTGGATAGTCATCTGTGAAAGTAAATTAGATGAAGTCTGCTAATGAATTTGAATAGCAGTTTAAAGGCATATGTATACCTGATTTGATCCACAGAAGATGTATACATACTTACGGTACTGGGGACCAGAGCGATTGTACCCTTAGGCAGTGAAGCTCTTATTAGAACATGAACTATTTTTCTGATTACTTGTTGGCATAATTTGAACCAGTAGGTGGAGTGCTTGCTAATAATAATTGCATGTACCAATCTTGTTAGTATACACTAAAGGCAAGATACTTTTCATATTATGAACTGCTAAAATCATATTTGCTTTAGGCTTCTTGTATTGGCATAATTAGCTAGAAATAGCATTAAAAGGGCAGAGATAAAATATGCATAGACCTATAGCTATCTTTCAGAAAACAGAAGCAAACACAGTTTGGAAAAGCCAAACATCATTCAGAAGAGGTCACTTGAAAAAATATTAAGCTTAACTTGATAACTAGAAAGCTGCTTTTTGTTGTTGTTTTGGCTTATTTCTGCTGTTGTTATTTTCTTTTTTTTTCATCAAGATACTTTTTCAAGCACATCTTAAATTCCAAAGATTAAAAACCTTCCGTGGTATACCCACCAACAGACACGTAAGACTGTCATTATAATCTAGAGGTATTTCTATAATGGAATGTAAGTTCAGAGGAGTATAGCTACTACTTTATGAACTTCAGTTCTCCAAAAGTTGCCATTTTAGAGCAGCCTATGGGTACCTGTAATGAGCCAAATATTTTGGTAGCACAGCTCTCCTAAAGCCTGTACTTTTGAGTACATGCCAAAAAAAGTAATCCTTAGAAGTGCGAAATGACAGACAATCTAGATATCTTTTCTCACAGGTGAGTGGCCTCACCTTTTGGTAACAACGATATCTATGTTTATTCATATTTTCATTTTACTCTCCAGTTCAAGAACCGTTATACCTGTAATGGAAAGGTTCTAAAGAAAATGAGGCTGTACCCCCAAAAAACACATGTAGTGATGCAAAATGCCCAAAACCTCCCCCAAAAAAACCCTTCAATATATTCTTGAAGGGATATCTTGAATTATCTTGAATTATTTCAGTCAGCCACAGAACTGCAGGCATGTGTCCTATAGAAGCAAGTGCTCTAACTTCTAAAAGACTACACATACAGAAATTGCCTTGATTTAAAACTTTCAATTATTATTTTTTGCAAGAAAAATCTGCCCCCTTTCCTCATTTTTTTAGATGAAGGACTTCAGCACCTAACTCTAGGAAATAGTTTAGCTCTGGGAACTCAAGGGGAGGTTGTCACCTCCAGGCTAGCCCTGTCTAAGATTTGTGGTCCCAGAGAAAGGCGATATTCGAAGTGCTCTTCACCTTCTTGGTTACCCAGTGAACAATTCAGGTGTCTTTCTACTCACCTCATGAGCTACAGTGCATCCTGTTTTTAGGTACAGAAATCTAGACATATGTAGAGCGTTACTTCTGTGAACCTAGACCCTTTGAACCAGATCCAAATTAAGCATGTTCTTATGTGAAGAAAGGATCTTCACTTGCAAGTGCCTAAATTGAAATTGGTTATTTGTTCTGACCTTTGGAGGATTCCTTACATATTGCCTTCAAAGTTCTGGAGATACTTAATCCTACCTGCCTAGTGCCAAGAACTCCTTCATGTTTTGGTGAGTACAGCAGTTAATTTCCACCAGAATGAAAGTGAGTGCCAAAAATCAGGCATTCTTTCTCCCAAGTGCCTGAAAGTTACTCAACAGCTAATCCTCGAAGTCTTGTTATGTGCCCCCAAAAAATGTGATCCTCACAAAGTGTAGTGCACCTTATACAGTATTCCAAGAGACAACTTAAAATGATGTCTTATTTTTATATAATTCCCTTTCCCATGAAATGCAAGCAATAGATTCCTTTTCCTCCATTGCCTATGGGTGACTAATCCTATATTTCCTTTTTTTCAAGGAGATACCCCACAGAATGACTTCCTATCCTTTCAATGGAAGCTTTGAGAAGAGAAACCGTAAGAAAACATGACAACTAGGCAAGCCGTTGGAGTGCAAACTTAGGAGAAACATGTGAGTTCTAATCCCTTGTTTCAAGTCCTGTTTAGGTATTTCATGTTAAATCTAAACAACCATAGAAACAACTCCAGCGTATGTGTATTTGTATTAACTCTGGGAATTGTTAGAATTGCAAAGGAAAAACATAAACAGAAAATACAATAAACTTCAAATAGTAACAATACAGTAAAAAATTCTTATTTTCTTTCTGGTTTACATAGATGATGCATATTGTGGTATGTGCAAAGACAGAACAAAGAAAAAGCTTCATTTGTTCTGCAGACATTTTAAGTGAAGAAGCAGACTGAAGCTTTCAACTGATATTTGAGCGCCCTGCAATAGTGAAACCTGTCGGTCCAAAATTCATTCTTAGTTTTGCACGGTCAATTCTCACATACCTTTCAGATATCTTTTGGTATCTACTCTGGAAGAACACAGAATCAGTGCTATTGGGTGTTCTAGATGAAGACAGAAGACTGAATAATAGTGCTAGAGAATGATTTTTCTCCTTTGTTCCAAAACCAAATTTCTCAAAGAGCTGAGTGAGGAAATCTTGAGATTGTCTTACCACAAATCACACCCTGAGTCCTACTGTTTGATTGGGTACACTGCCACTCTTGTTTTATTCAGGCCCACACTACTGTTTTTTCGAGGCCTATTATCTTATGGTTTACCATATGCAGAATACAGCATTTCTAGTGATGTGGAAACAGGTTTACTCTTGCAGTTTGAGTCTTGAAAGACAGCTATGTGTCTGCACCCCGCCAGGCCAAATGGGTAAGCTCAGGTTATTAATTTTGCAAGACAGGCACCTAGCAGTGAAAGAGACACTGGGACAGTTACTTGCTATAGTAATGTGATGTACACTTACAGTTTATTATCATTTGGTTAGATTTTTTGACCATGAAATATTTTTACAGGCTTAATTATTTTTTAAACGGTCATAGACATGTCATTATTATATGTCATCTTACCTGTATAGGTATATCATGAATTTCTAAGCACTGTACAAAAAATATATAACAAAACATATTTTCTATACTGTATATGCATATTTTAGCATGTTTGCTGTTAAGTTTGAAGGTGATCAAACAAACTCAGATCAAGCTCTGAGCTATCTGAGGCAATATCTGGTTATAAATGTATTTTATTTGGATGTGACTTCTAGTCTAAAATTTGAAGAGTACTGATTGCCATGAGGTCCCACTGTTTAGTCTCTAGATAACTGTCTTCCCAGCTGAGAAAAAAAAATCATTCAGAAATTCAGAAAAAGGCACATTTCTCCTAATATAAGTAACTAAACTGGGATAGGTTTACGTTTTAGAATTTCCGTGCCTGTTATTTAAAGATTATTGCATAAGGAACCCATTTAATGAGTTATCTAAAATCTAGATAAAGTATAATACAATGCTGACTTAGAACATGCCTGTAACAGATCAATGCAGTATCAATATTACTTACTCAGAGGTTCCTAAAATATATATTAAATGAAGCAGCAACTTTCTTGGAAGAAGCCTGCCTTGGCTTACAGCCATACAGAGACACGATCAGACAACTCTGTCACAATGTGTCCATAGCACTTTCATCCAGTTAAAACTCATTGTTTCAACTCTTCACCCCATCTCCAGCCTGAGAATCCCAAGAAGGGAAGAAAATTGGCATTCTAGTTTCCCACACCACAGTCATTATTCCATTTAGAAGCGGTTGTGACCATCTTGCAGAGGTGTGCATTTGAAAAAAGGAGACTGGTTAATCTACAGAGTAATCTCATATGAGTCCTTTACACCTTCCCTTGCCTGCGCCAATGCTCAGCTGTCTGTATTTAGCTGCACGTTGGATCCCCCCAGTGCTCTGTTCCATGAATCATGACAAGGTGATGATTTTCATACTACCTGGGTTGCTGGCTTTGGAACAAAGGACTGTGCACCACAAGTCCTCCATACATATCACATAACAGATTAAAAGTGAATAATTTTCTGATTTTTTTCCCCATTCCAAAAACCAAAGCAATAGGGTCATAATTACAGATTCCTTCACGAAAACATACAGATCTCATTTACTCATTGAAATTTATTGATGAAATGACAGGCGCCACCAGCGTGGTTTAGATCCTGTTGAAGTTGTAGGTTCAGGATGCTAAGCATCATTTTCAGGAAGGCATGAAGCTTTAATTTTGCTGTGGCTCCCAATGTCACCTCAGTTTCTAGTATGATCCAGATATGCACCTGAGAGGCCTTTCCTGCTTTTACATACTCCTCGGTCCTCTCCCCCTCCCCCCGTTATTTATCTCTTTTTATTCTGCATGTGTCACTGCTTATGTACACACTTAACATATTTTTATTCCTCTCATTTGAAAAAAAAATTCTGAGTTCACTTGCTTTTTTGTCAGTTGTCATTCATTTTACCTTGTTTTGCTTGCTTCAGTATGTTACTTCCCCTTATATTGTGAACTATGTCATCTGTGCCAATGTACATCCCTTGATAGTGAGTATGCAGTAGACTTTACTGAGAAATAGAAAAGAGAAGTGTTAGCCACTGCTCTCACCAAGATTATATTCTCTCTTAATAGAAGCTGTTGATAGATCCTGCGAGGCTACAACACTTGGGGTGTTGACTTGTAGAATGAAATCCTCTACACACAAGCACAGCAAAATATTTTGGTGAAAAGTAATTATCAGAAATAGTGGCACGAGTAAATTAGTTAACTACATTTCAGCAGGAAGCTTGAGTTACCCCTGCCCGTTCTTGTTCCAGACCCATCTAAAATCAGCAGTTCAGCTTAATGATGTCACAACATTTGCCAGGCTGTGGGCACTGAAGAGAAGACGTGAAAATACTCCCACTGAATCAGATCCCCTCCTCTCACTAAGCGCAGTTAAACAGCCCATCTGTCTCACATTGGAACTGTTATCTTTGAAACATCATTCTATTATTACCACAGTGGTTCTAAAAAACTGTCCTTAATTTTAGATATCTTACAAACAAGTTTTTAAATTCTCTGGATATTGTTAACCCAGATTTTAAACACTGACACTGAACAATACCAGGAAGATTCTCTCAGTAGGCTATGGCTCAAGTACTGTACCTCACCATTCATTTACAAGGGTAACCTTTTGTGAAATACAGATATCCTACATTAAAAAAAAATCACAACAAAGAATCCAACCCCTCCCTAATCTCTAATATTTTTTAAAGTGTGAATTGAAGAGGACTGAGAGACAGATGGGTCTGGATGATCAAGTTACCTGTTATAGCGGCACATCTGCCAGGGCAGTCAATCACTGTGATGTCTCTGACAGGTCGATGGAGACTGAGTACGAAAGGCTAATGCAGAGAGAAGCTGAGGAAGGGCTGCCCTCCTGCCTGTCTCTTGGGTTTGACTGGTCTAAAAGCTGCACTTGAATTTGCTCCGGTTAAAAAAAAATCTGCCTGTGGCACACAGATCCTAGGAAAAAGACTTGAGTCACAATAAAAAATTCCTAGTGCATTGAGCAAGCATAATTGTGAAATAGATCCATTCTTGATTTTGTTTGGGGCTTTTTTGTTTCAGGAATCAATCAAAAATGGAAAAAAGATGGATTAATATAAATATATTTTGGCAAAATCATTTCACAACAAAGACGATGATAAATATGAATCACCGGAATAGAAAGAAAGGTTAAGAATGTCAAGTAACAAAACTAAATAAACTGTGGCACTGGAGTAGTTTATTTTTTCTGAATCTATGATTACATTAATTTGCATTAACCATGATGTCTTTCTTCTGTGTTTTCCAGCATATTTATTTTCAGAGCTGCTGCTCTATATGCTAAGGTTAATTGTCCTGCAAAAAGCTTATACTAAGAAGTACTGAGTACCAAGAAGGGCTTTCACAGTTACAAACAACTTCTAGATTTTTGTTACATATTGCACATGTGTTAAAATTAGTACAGTGCTAATTGGGTTGCTATTTTACCACATTTGCACCAATATGAATTTCTACTTCTTGGACAGCAGTGCTCAGAACAGTGTAAATACAAGGCCACAGAAAGCTCTCCAGGATACAGCAAAAAGCCTCACAAGCTCCAGAGGTTCTGACCATTAAAGAGAGATTATTTGATTTTATTCAGTGAAGGTCACACGAACTCTTATAGCAGGAAGAAAACACCAGAAATTATAATTCAAGGATGCTTTTTACAAATATAACACTCATTTTGTTTTCAAACATTTTCAAGCTTGTCCACCAACAAGCTATTACTTGGAAGAAAAAACCTGAATGTCAAAAAAGGCTTTAATATTTCCAAACTGCAAAACTGATAAATACCTATGGAATACTAATTAAATATGGTTTTATTTATTATTAGTCTGGCACCCATTTTTTAGTAATCTTCATCAGACTATTGCTATGATAAGTATTTTCTCTGGAAATATAGTTTCCTGGCACAAACACAATTCTATTTTAGAATGTTTAGTTCGAGATCTCTGAAAATAAAATTATTTGTGGGCTTTTCATACTTACAGCAAATATATTTGACATTTTCTGGCATGGTAGAGGCCAGATTCATCTGTGTTTCTGAAAGCACTATACTTGGTGATTATCAACACTGTGTAAACTGAAATATATTATATTTATATGTATAAAGCTTAAGAGGCTGAATTAGAATAAAGGTGATTTAGTCTGGTTTTAGTTTTTTTTTAATTTGGGCAAGGTATTAAAGAAACCTCCCTGAGGAAAACAGTACTCACAGTTGAATTTGGTGGGTGTAAAACTAGACTAACAGTCCTCAACAAGAGCATTCCCAATGATTTAAATACGCTCAATGGAGCTACCGCTCTCAGTAAAGATATTCACAATATTGCTTGTAGGTCTGGGCCTTTAGTTTTATCTCTGTTAAAAGAAATCATAATACCTGAAGAAAACCATGAGAACAGTAGATTCAGTTATGGCTGTGTAATATTAAGGTAGAGTGGTGATGAATATCATAGGAAAACCTGTAAGAAAGTTAATGCTTGTTTTTACAAATATAGTGGAAATCCATGTCTTGCTAGCAATTTTTTAATATATAGTAAGCTTGTTGAAATAAAGGTGGATTGGGTAAGACACATCAGAAGGTGTTTTTGTTTTAAATGCATGTACTATGACTGTGATGGAACGAAAAATGGTTTGTCTCATTTAAATTTTTTGGTTTAAGTTTGATACTTCTTAAATATGGAAAATCATATTTTTTGCAATGCCTTAATAGATTTACTTTTGCGGATGAGGACTTCGAAGAATGACCACCGCAGGTAGATTCCATTCCTTTTGGGCATACTTAACACACAATAATCAGTTTAAGACGTCTCAAAACAGATTTATATTATTTGCAATTTTTTTTTTTTTTAGCAAAAATATTTTATATTCTCAGACATGGTAGAAGCCAGACCTACCAATGTGTTTCTGTAGGCACTGTATTTGGCAATTATCAAATTACCTAAGCTGCATAAACTCAGAGATATTTTTCCTGTAAAAAAAGCCTGAGTAAAAGGCTGATTTCATAATAGGTTTGCTCTATCAAATAAAATGCACCATAAAATAATTCCTGCTACAGATTGCATAGCAGGTCTAGGCCTAAGCTGCTCCTGTTCTTAATAGGCAAAGTTGCATTTGCTGAGACCGTTGGTGTA